>NC_083571.1:44271889-44454389 GCF_027579695.1 Neoarius graeffei | reverse complement strand
TCTCGTTTGGACGGTAAACCTGTTGGTACAGTTAAACGCAGCACATGAATCTTTATTCTCCGCTTTGACCTATCCAATATGGCGACGAGGATGACGTATGATTCTACGCGGAAGGCGGCGTCTTTAATGGTCCGGAATAAATTGAATGATACACGTTGATGGATTCATTTCTTCTACGCCCTTTTTGAGGAATGTATTGTAGGACTTAAACCCACATCTGAAGAGGTGAGATCGCTCCTTTTTTTTTCCCTATTTTTGCTGGCGGGATTGACTCTGCCCTAAGGGCAGAGTCTCTCTCTCTCTCTCTCTCTCTCTCTCTCTCTCTCACTTTGCACCATTACACAATAAATATTCACAGTGAAAATATTTTGTAAGCATGTTTCATGAACCAAGTTATAGGATTTGTTGACAACTCGCATCGAGTTCGTTACACTTCTACCTGGCGTGAAGCACTCAGTCATGTGGTTGTGACGTCATCTTAAACAAATCCGTTCTACTCATCCAGACGACTTCACAACGGCAACGTTGCCAGATCTTTCCACTCTGGAACCCGTTCTCAAAAAGATTGCGTTTTGGGCACCCAAAACGCCGGTGCCGTGTGGACGCCAGGCCTAAACGATAAGCAATTGTATCGGAGTCACCTGAATCCGTTGCCGTGTGGACAGGGCCTTAACTACAGGCTTAGCAGATTTCAGCTTCTGCCTGTAGGACGGAATAAGATGAACCATACAGTGATCAGATAGTCCCAAGGCTGCACGGGGGACAGAGTGGTATGAGTCCTTTAAAACAGTGTAACAGTGGTCCAGAGTGTTAGAGTCCCTGGTGGGACACTTAGGTGGGGTTTACATTAAACCGTATCAACGGATCATCAGATTAACGTTTTTAAAAACGATTAGCGTGCACACAGCAACGCCAATACACGATTCGCGTGCACACAGCAACGCCAATACACGGGTATGCTAATCACATGACTAATTCGGCACGCAAGTTGAAATGTGTCAGTGCAGCTCATCGCTTCCTCAGCGGCTGCGCTCCAAATCACTCCACCCTGAACAGCGAGTGCCCTCTGGACGGTGCGCACTCTGACCCTGCGCAGCTCACAGAGCGCGCGAGTGAAGTGCACGAGCAGTGATTCGGGACTGAGCCGCTGTGCGCAAGTCACTTACCACTTGCAAGTGGAAGGATGGCAAGCCTAAAGACGATCATAACTACACAATGGGCAGTATTTGCATCAGTATTTGCAGTATTTTCATACTTTTATACTCTTTAATGAAAGGTGATACAAGGCGGAAGTCCGCGCCGTTTTTCAGCAGTTGCGTCACATGACCAACGCCAGCGAATCAGGAAGGTGGATGTTACAGTGACGTTGTCCAATGACGATGCCAGCTAGAGCTCAGCACAGCGTATCCGCGTATTCTCAATGTTTACACAGCACCGGACCAGACACGATCTGGATTGAATACGTGGACCCTGGCGGATTCCCATTTCCCGGCGTTTCCAGGCGTTTTAATGTAAACGGACAGTGCATCCGCGAAGAAAACGAGACAGATACGGTCTAATGTAAACTTGGCCTTAATGTGCTGTTTATATTTTGGCAGTTCATGGCTGAGGTTTGCACCGTTAAAGTCCCCTAAAACAATGAGCAAAGAGTCCGGGTGGTTTTTCTCCACATTGTTTATCTGGTCAGCCAGGTGTTGTAATGCCTCATTAACACAAGCCTGAGGGGGGATGTAAACTCCAACCAGAATAAACGAGGAAAACTCTCACGGAGCATAAAACGGTTTGCAGTTTATGAATAATGACTCCAGATGAGAACTGCATGATTTATTTAGAACTGTGACATCAGTACACCAACCTTCGTTAATATAAAAGCAGATTCCACCTTCCCTCGTTTTCCCCGTGAGCTCTGTTTCACGGTCCGCTCGGTGAAGGTGAAATCCAGGCAGATGGCGAGAAGTGTCCAGGATGTGCTCACCGAGCCAGGTTTCGGTGAAGCACAAGGCAGCAGATCTGTTAAAATCTGTGTTGATTGTGTTGAGGAACAGCAGTTCGTCCATCTTACTGGCCAGAGAGCGGACGTTAGCCAGGTGAATAGATGGGAGCGCAGTGCGAAACACCCGCTGCCTCCGTCTGACGAGCGCGCCGGCTCGCTTCCCCCGGTGTCCCCGGCGTAATCCATAGAGAGCTACTGCTCCTCCAACAAGTAGCTCTGAAAAACTTTCCAGATTGATGAAAGCCGATGAAAGAACTTTACTGGTGGTTAATCCAACGTTTGAGTTCTTCTCTAGAGTATGTGACAAGCGAAGAAACGCAAGAAACACAACAAATACGCAGAACGAACAAAAACGTAGAAAGTACGAGAGCGAAGTACCGAGGCAACCGTCCGCGGCGCCATCTTGGTAGACCTCAAGATGTCTCACTTTCGACATTTGATATGTTGTCTATGTTCTATTGTGAATACAATATCAGTTTTTGAGATTTTGTAAATTATTGCATTCCGTTTTTATTTACGATTTGTACTTTGTCCCAACTTTTTTGGAATCGGGGTTGTAATTATGTGACTTATGAAGTAAATTGGTTGGACCAGCTCTTATTTAGGGGTTTCATACAACAGGGGGTGAATACTTATGCACACTCCAGATTTCTTTGTTTTCATCTTAATTATTGTTTGTGTCACAATAACAAATCAATGTGCACCTTTAAAGTGGTAGGCGTGTTGTGTAAATCAAATGGTGCTAACCCTCCAAAAATCCATTTTAATTCCAGCTTGTAATGCAACAAAACAGGACAAACACCAAGGGGGGGGGGGGGGTAAATACTTTTGCAAGGCACTGTATACATATTGGAGAAAATAAAGTGAAATAACAGTGTTGCTATTTGCATTTCTGTGCAGGCTATAAGCCTTGTGACCCACAGGTGATCCGTGACCGTGTGGCCCACATGGAGTTCTGCTACCAGGAGCTGACACAGCTGGCAGCAGAGCGGTGCGCGCGTCTTGAAGAGTCACGTCGCCTCTGGAAATTTTTCTGGGAGATGGCTGAGGAGGAAGGCTGGATCCGTGAGAAGGAGCAGATTCTGTCATCCGATGACTGTGGAAAGGACCTGACAGGGGCACTGCGCCTGCTTAGCAAGCACAAGGCCTTTGAAGATGAGAAGAGCGGGCGCGCCGGACACCTCCAGCAGACCGTGCACCAGGGCGAGGAGCTGGTAGCAGCTGGCCACTTCGGTGCAGACAAGATCAGTCAGCGTATCGCTGATGTCCAGGGACAGTGGGTGGCACTGGAGCAGCTGTCAGCAGCACGCAAGGTCCGGCTTCAGGAGGCCTGTGCCCTGCACCAGTTCCAGGCTGACGCGGATGACATGGACGCCTGGATGCTGGACGCGCTGCGCATCGTGTCCAGCACTGACGTGGGGCATGACGAGTTCTCGGCACAGGCATTAGTTAAGAAGCACAAGGACGTAGCCGAAGAGATTGCTAGCTATAGACCAGTGCTGGATGCCCTTCATGAGCAGACCAAAGCGCTACCTGAAGAACAGGCACGCTTAGCAGATGCCAGTGGACGTCTATCAGGCATCGAGGAACGATATAAGGAGGTGGTTGAACTGACCAGGCTGAGAAAGCAGGCACTGCAGGACGCACTGGCATTGTACAAGATGTTGAGCGAGGCAGATGCCTGTGAGTTGTGGATCGACGAAAAGGAGCAATGGTTGAATGGAATGGAAATCCCAGAGAAACTGGAGGATTTGGAGGTGATTCAGCACAGGTAGGCATATTTTATTTGTAATTGTGTGTATTAGGATCGAGAAGAATGATGAATCATAAATTTAATGGGCTCTTTTTTTTTTTTTTTTTACTAATGGAACATATGACTTTGGAAATAATTATTTAAATAATATTGGCTGGCGTTGAGTGGTATATCAGATGTATTCCATTCAGCTAGCATGATATTGAACAAGTTGAAGATGAGTAGCTGAATGGAATATATCTGATATACTGCTCAAAGCCAGCCATTATTATTATTATTATTATTATTATTATTATACATACACATTTGATGGAACAAGTATAGATTTTACAGAAAGTTAAGACTGGGGGTAGCTTACCAATATCAAATGCTAATTCTGATCGAATGTAATTCAACGTTCTGTCAATCCAATGTACAAAGTCAAAGTTCTAACAATAAAAATGGTCCAAGTCCAAAAAGCCTGATCAACAACCCAACTTGTATACAAGCTATATCCAGGTAGACAGTTCAAGTTCAGTTACTTTTGGTCGTAGTTAATTGTTACATTGCAGTTGTTCAAAACAAAAGCACTTTGCTGAGTGAAGTCCACAAGTGACGTCCTCTTGTAAAAGTCTCCATCATGTTTCCTCACCTCCAAGTAGAACTTTGACAGTATTTCTGCTATTGCTCTCTTTTCCAGTTTTTTTATGTCCATTGGTCTGTTTTTCTCTTGCAAATATGTGTAAAGAATATCCACATGAAGTTTTGGTAGCCTTTCAGGTGTTCAGCGTATCTGCCTCCTTTAAATCTTCCGCTTTTAACGAAGCAAACCTCATGGCCATGTTTGTTTACAAACTGATTTAAAGAGACAGTCACTCACTAGTGCGGAAGTTTTACATCTCTGACGTCTCTTTTCCAGTTTTTCAATGTCTGTTGGTTTGTTTTTCTCTTGTAAATATGTGTGAAGGATATCTAATGAAGTTTTGGTAGCCTTTCTGGTGTTCAGCACGTCTTTAGTTTCAGTTTTCAGTTTATTTATTTAGTGCTTAAACCTAGCACTCGATTAGCCTCATCTTCTCTCTTTCCCGGCCAACAAAGAAATGATTGTAAGCATGCACAGTGGAAAAGTTTTGTCGTTGGATCTTCACATGAGCTCCGACGTGTGACATCATGTTGTCTTGACAATGTGTAATATTATAACAATATCGCATGCTCATTTTCCATTGGGGAGAGTGGCGTAATACATGGAGGATAAGCGATATGATGATAATATTGCATGCCATCAATAAACCCACTAGAAGGGAATAGAATACATGGTTTTATTCCATGGAAAAAGTGGCCTGTATGTATAATAATTTTGCTTATTATAGCTATTTTGCCATAAGGAACTGCACTAGGTTTCTTAAATCCTAGTGCTGCCAAGCATGGCTCCTAACCTTAAAAATGGCTATATTATAAATTGTTTGGTGGTTAAGTGAGTTTAAATGTGTCATTTCCTTATCAAAAATAATTTGGTTTTCAGTAAGAAAACGATCATAAACAATACATATTCTGCTTGCACTAGACATTTTTCACCTCGTCTGTTCCAGATTTGAGAGTCTGGAGCCAGAGATTAACAGCCAGGCTTCTCGGGTGGCTGTAGTGAACCAGATTGCCCGCCAGCTTATCCACAGTGGGCACCCGAGTGAGAAAGAGATCAAAGCCCAGCAGGACAAGCTCAACACCAGGTAAAGCCCCTTCACTCTCATTCTGTGAGCTCCAGGGACAAATGGAGCCAGTTATTACCTATAGACTTCAACATGTTTTACAAACTGTGAGTGAATATTTCAAAAGGGAATAGTGTTTCCCCTGCAGGTCTGTGTTCCCAACAGTATACAGTCTTCAAGCGATTGCTAAAATATTACATCACCTACCAATTAATGAAAACAAATTTGGTTTTCATCCAGTGCCTGTGTCAACTTCCAAAATGGCATACTGCCATAGAAAATAGTACAAGGGACAGCATAATATTTGAATTAATAATTTAAATACAGCTTGTGTTCTACTCAAGGCTTCCATCTTTTGCCAGGTGGAGCCAGTATCGTGATCTGGTAGATCGGAAGAAGGATGCTCTGAACTCAGCTCTGGGAGTGCAAAACTACTACCTTGAATGCAATGAGACCAAATCCTGGATTCGCGAAAAGACCAAGGTGATCGAGTCCACACAGGATCTGGGCAACGATCTGGCTGGCGTCATGGCACTTCAGCGCAAGCTGACTGGCATGGAGCGAGACCTAGTTGCTATCGAGGATAAACTGGGTGATCTGGGGAAGGAAGCTGACCGATTGGCCGAAGAGCATCCAGACCAGGCTCCTGGCATCAAGGGCCATTTGGGGGAGATCAAAGACGTGTGGGAGGAGATGAAGGGAACCATGCATGCTCGAGAAGAGTCCCTGGGTGAAGCCAGCAAGCTCCAGCAGTTCCTCAGGGAGCTGGATGACTTCCAGGTGTGGCTGTCACGTACCCAGACTGCTGTGGCTTCAGAGGACATGCCCAACACTCTGACCGAGGCTGAAAAGCTTTTGGCGCAGCATGAGGGAATCAAAAACGAGATTCGTAACTACAAGGACGACTACCAGAAGATGCGCGACATGGGCGAGACCGTGACCCGGGGCCAGACGGATGCCCAGTACATGTTCCTGAGTCAGAGGCTGCAAGCGCTGGATACTGGCTGGAACGAGCTCCAGAAGATGTGGGAGAACAGACAGAAACATCTGTCGCAGTCTCATGCCTACCAGCTCTTCCTCCGGGATACCAAGCAGGCCGAGGCTTTCTTGAACAATCAGGTGGGGAAACGATGACTAGTGATATGATGCAGCAAAATAACACGACCGTTAACATTATGGTATGAACGACGAGGTCATAAAATTCCCATGGGTCCGAAAGAAACCTGGGGGGAGGAGCAGATATCATTCAGAGGAAGTGGAGTTGCAAAACAGGGGATGCTTTTATGCGTGGATTTATTTGAGGAGATGCTTTGGAGGATGATTTTGTATATAAAATTTGCAGCCTGGACTCATCAGAAATTTGAAGACTTCAGCCTTACCTTTTGACACGTGAAGTCACGCACAGTAAGCTTGCTATTTAACCCTTTCACCACTGCATAAGTTTTTCCAAAAGAGGGTTCCCGTACTACAGCGAGACTGGAATGGCTGCAGTGGTGAAAGGGTTAAGCGGGTAAAGTCACAAGAATGGTGTTGGCAAATATGGACACAGAGCATATGCTAGTTAATGACCGAGACTAAAGATTTGGCTAGCTAGCATGCCTCCTATTCTTGGGTTTCACGTGACATCACATCCACCTCATTAGTTATTCAGAACTTTAGCTGGTGGTCTACCAAAGCTCAGTCAACAAAGCATTTGTATGGAGAAGGTGCATTGCTCGCATGAAAAATGCCTTACGCTTGCGTTGTTTTAGGTTGTTTGAATCGATCAAACCGTGAAACTGATAAAAGTTTCTTCAGGGTTCCCCGTGAACTAATAAAGGGTGAATGAACACAGGATTTCACAAAAAGCCATCGAGAGAGGTGGCTTTTGAACCTCTCACTGAAGTCGAAGGGAACCGAGTCGAAGCATGCTCAAGTTTGCAGTGATCACTTGGTGAAAGGTTTGTATCTCCCTCATGTCCTTAGTGTTTTCCAAGTACTCTTCTTGCTATGTATCGTTATTTTACGGTACTTTTTTTTTTAGTCACAAAGCGCTAAAGTCCCCAGCTGTTTCTTTGTTTACTCCTCACAAAGTCCATAGGCATGAAGGTTGTGACAAAATTCTTCCCCAGCCATACAGTTACAATACGCCATGATCACTTCTCCATCCAACTAAGATCCAGGTCTTTTAAAGGGGTTTCTGATGATCTTTGTGAATGATTTACCTGAGAGATAAGAGCCAACACAAGTGAGAATCAAGCAAACTGTTTGTTTACACTTCAACTTGCAGCGCTTTGTTGTAAAGACGTGAACGAAAAGCTTAAAAAACATACTTACATGGGCAAAAACAATACAGGATTAATTCAGCAGCGACTTGATCCCAAGGTCCTTTACCCAGCCATGTACAAAAATGTTGTAAGCCTCCATACTCTTCCACGCTTTCATCTGTTTTGCGGTGTAGAAGGATGTCTACAACACCAGATAGTTCGAGATGTTGGGGAACTCGACTGAAAGGTAGTTTTCGAGATTGTATGACATCCTTCTTTCCCAGACTGTAGGGGTTGATTCCACTACACATAGCAATCTTCTGAATATATCTAAAGCGAGCAGTGGCTTCTAGATTACGAGTGTACTCTGATAAGTTATCGCTAGTTGTTTGCAGCTGTTTTATCAGAAGTGAAATCACTAAGAAAAGTCACGTGACTGAAACCCAAGAATACAGACAATGTGACTTTTGAACTGTATTGAGAAATTTGACCCAAACAACAATTTATACAAGTGGATTCTTGGAGATTTAAAAGTTTGGAGTTGGGCCACTTCCAGTAACACTGATTCTCCCTCGCTCTTCAGGAATATGTATTGGCCCACACGGAGATGCCAGCTACCCTTGAAGGAGCAGAAGGGGCCATCAAGAAGCAGGAGGACTTCATGACTACTATGGACGCCAACGAGGAAAAGATTAATGGCGTGGTGGAGACGGGCCGCAGGCTGGTCAGTGACGGGAACATTAGCGCTGAACGTATCCAAGAGAAAGTGATGTCTATTGAGGAAAGGTACAGTGAAGTACATTCTGGACAGGTGTAAATATCATCAATGTAACGCTGAGGAAACAAATGGTTTTAAGCATATGGTGTGTGTTTACAGGCATAAGAAGAATCGTGAGGCAGCCAGTGAGCTTCTCACAAAGCTGAAAGACAACAGAGATCTCCAGAGGTTCCTCCAGGACTGTCAGGAGGTGAGCTGAACTTGGAGTGTCTTTTATTGCTCATCTCATCTCATTATCTCTATCTGCTTTATCCTGTTCTACAGGGTCGCAGGCAAGCTGGAGCCTATCCCAGCTGACTACGGGCGAAAGGCGGGGTACACCCTGGACAAGTCGCCAGGTCATCACAGGGCTGACACATAGACACAGGCAACCATTCACACTCACATTCACACCTACGCTCAATTTAGAGTCACCAGTTAACCTAACCTGCATGTCTTTGGACTGTGGGGGAAACCGGAGCACCCGGAGGAAACCCACGCGGACACGGGGAGAACATGCAAACTCCACACAGAAAGGCCCTCGCCGGCCACGGGGCTCGAACCCAGGACCTTCTTGCTGTGAGGCGACAGCGCTAACCACTACACTGCCGTGCCACCCGTCTTTTATTGCTGCATGGGATAAATAATGATCGACTTTCTTCCAGAGGTTGTGTCATTTGCTGTTATATCCTCTCTCGAATGTTTTGATTCAACATAGCAATTTCAGGAATTATTTTTCTCATGGGTATATTCATTTTACATATATAGCTCGCTGATGGTCGACAAGGCGCATAGCACCAAGCCGGCTATAAGCCATGTACAAGAAGATTGAGTGGAATAACTGTTTTATTCTATCCACATTCACTGGATTTTGAGAAACAGACCTTTTTCTTTTGCAAATTTGATAAATAAAAACTTTTATACAAAACATCCGACGAAACCATTTCCGCTTAGGCGGATTGCTTAAAAACCTATCGATGGCTGCACGAATTGAGTTGAGTGTTTGGGGTTTTTTTTGAGAAGGTACCGTCTTGCTGTCATGTTGAGATATAGAGTAGCTTTAAACATTTCTTTATACCCTTCCCTCACAAAGAAAGTTTGGGGGGTATATAGGAATCACCCTGCCCGCCCGTCTGTCCATGTGTCTTGTAAGTGCAACTCCTCCTAAACGGTTTGATGGATTTCGCTGAAACTTTACACAGTTGCAGTACACCACCTGAACATGTGCATGAAGGAAAACAATCCCAAAACCAGTAAATTAGAAATACAAAGGATGAAAAAAAGATGCTAAATTCTCACCATCTGTTCCACTGTCATTAGAGAAGTCAGCTACCGGATCTTTGGAAGTGAATTTCTTGAATATCAATTCACTCATTCCTCATTTTCGCTCTCTGATGAAAGACGAAATTGTCCAACAGAGCCATATCACCAGTTTAGCAGAGACCTGGCTAATTCCTTCTGACATCCATGCAGAAATACAAAACTTGAACAGTTTGATCATGTGGGCTGCCAAAGAAAACGAAGAAATGGTGCATTGCTTCTATATATTCATCAGGACCTACATTTAGTGAAGCGAATGAATGCTAGAGAAGTGTCGATTGATTATCAGGTGATTATAGATGACTTGTAACCACGTAATCAAAATGTGCTACGTCATGAGCGTCCGCCATGATGGTGGATATACAAAGCGACTAGGACGGCAGCCGCTGAAAGCGTGTCTGTAAACAGTGCTGAATTTTCTCAGTATTACCACGATTTGAACGCTCGAGCGAAGATGGATACATGTGGTTTTGACCCATGTTATTTTAAAAAGTCAGGCTTTTCTGAAGATAAGACGCTTCTACCGACCATCAAGTACGAATACAGGTCATTTCGTCCAAAGCCTTTTTCATACGCACTTTCAGGTATTTGTTTGTTCGAAAAAAGGAGGATGGAATTTGACCGAAGCAAAGCACATTTTTTAAAGCACACGAGTGCCATCGTATGGATCATGTTAAATCTTTAGGTGCTGAGAAACGCTCTCCCGGGGGCTTCATTCACGAATCCCAGGTCGAGGCGCAGTCCTACTGACCCGAGACTGTGCTCATTCCAAAGGGGGAGGCTTAGATGGAGGTGCCTGTCAAATTTGGCTTCGCTGCGAGCTCCCCTGGCTGAGTTATTAATTTTTAAAGCCAGCTGGATCATGTTAAATCTTTAGGCACTGAGCAGTGCTCTGATGGGGCTTTCATTCATGAAAACCAGAACATCTGAAATATAAAATCATGGATAGTGCATCTGAAAAAGGCTTTGGACGGAATGTCTTAACTATTGGACAAAATGTCCTGATCCCCTCGTCTCCTCTCTGTACCAAGTCTCAGAGTCTCCTCGCCCTCTTTCCAAATCACGGAATTCTAAAAAAAAATCAGAACGTGCCACAGTCACGAGTACTGTTGTGACCACAACTATATACGGCATAGCTAAAAGAACACTTAAAGCAGTGGAAAAACAGAGAGTTGCGCACGCATGATTGTTTGTTTTGTATGGAATGCCGCTTGACCCCGCATTTGTATCTCCACCAACATGGCTGACATCCGGGTTTCTATTTTGCTTTGACATCGCTTGCAAGTCAAGGATCGTGTCACCAGCTGAGGATAGAGCAGCGCGTTTTGTGGTTCTCAAACTATACAATCATCCGAAAACCAGCGTTCAGGATTTTCTTTCTGGAATTACGAGAGACTTCAACGTAGACATTTTCACTCAAAACAGTTATACAAGGAAACTCTCAGATCTGTGCAAATATTACGGATTTCGCCATGTTATGCAAGTTTCCCACGCGTAGAAGAGGAGGTCTTATCGAGCACTTCTTCTACACAAACGATACCTGTGTACTACAGTGATCAACTTTTGTCTGCAGCCATACCATTCAAGTTTTTGCAGTAAATTATGTTGAGTTTTTAAAATAGTGAGTGCATATAAGTAATATTACAAATATTCTTGGCCACATCAGTTGATTTTATAGATTCTTATCCATAAAATACACAACAGATGGGAGCATTTCTTATTCAATGGTTTTCAGACAGTTTAGAAGAATATTAATATGTATTCTTGTCAAAAATCTTGAATCGACCAATTTCGGTTTCAAAAAGGGAGGCGATCGAGCACTGGATTTATAAATCAATTCAAAATGGCCTTATTCAGTCTTCAAGAAGACACACTGTGTTTGCTCCATTTCTTAAAGGAGAACTGAAGTCATTTTTAAACTTGCTTTATTTCTTAATTAGCGTGTTATTCAATTGTTTTGGTTTTAGTAACCTTATATCGTGACTCGTATTGGCAACTAATTGCAATTAAATATTATACTTATCAGCCTATTCAGTTTTTAGCCATGTTGAATGTAGTTAGTTTGGTCCACGGCAGGCGTCGCTTATCCACGCGATCTTCACGAGACTTGTGCGAGACTTCGAAACGTGGTGCATCAGCCAGGTGTCAGTGCCGCCATTTTGAAAACCGTTTTCCAAACGAAATATTGCACAAAAACAAGTTTAAATGACGATTACTGCCTATTTTTTTCAAGCTATCACAACAAACAAAACTTCCGGCTTGATTACGTCAGCATTCGAAAGAGGGCGTGCGCGTCTTTTGACAACGTTGGCAGATGTTGGTCACTTTGATTTCTGCTGTACGTTTTACTTCCGTCCTATGATGTCTCGCACAGTTCTCGACGGATCTCGTTTAC
The DNA here is from genome assembly GCF_027579695.1 of Neoarius graeffei. Taxonomy (NCBI): domain Eukaryota; kingdom Metazoa; phylum Chordata; class Actinopteri; order Siluriformes; family Ariidae; genus Neoarius; species Neoarius graeffei. The sequence continues at coordinate 44,442,240 of NC_083571.1, read as the reverse complement.
GGCCATTGCTTTGACATGTGGACTGATATATTACAGAGCGTATTTCAGACACACATAACTTGCTATAGCAGTGACACAATAGCTATCAAAAATCCATTCCTATATTTAATGAAATGAGATAAATAGAATTTTGATGAAAAAAGTTTGCCTTCGCTTCTCCTTTAATGTGTCCTTTCTGAACTTTGCTGTTCCACTCCGTGAAATTGTACCAAATGGATTTAGACCCCATATATTATTGAGATGAATGACTAATTTTTTAATTCTTCCTTGGACATCTCAGTGATGTAGTTTTCAAACTTCTTTGAGCTTTTGAACCAGTCTAAAAAAAAAAAAAAAAAGACAATTTTTAATGCTTAAAGCTGACGAATGTAAACAAACTGGTGAAATGATGGTAGCAATTTGTGAAAAATGCTGTAAAAATAATAATTCTTGAAAAATAAAACTATGTTCTTACCATCAAATACTTTCATTCCATACTTTGTTGTTTTTATTTTGTATTTTTTGGGGTTTTGTTTTCGAGTTTTTATTTCGTCCTCGGTTGGTTCAGCGACACGCTCCACCATTTTGTTTCTCTCTACTCACGGTATATGAGCTGATATCTTAGTAGTAGAGGAGCCAATCAGAGCGCGTGATTGCTCATATCCAGTGAATGTGGATAATATACACACACAACAAGTTGACAGCAGTATGAAAATGAGCAAATGGGCTATTTTATGTTTGCAAGTGTGGTTATATAACTGCCACTCCCACACTTCCAGTTGTCCCTGTGGATCAGCGAGAAGATGTTAACAGCACAGGACATGTCCTATGATGAAGCACGCAACCTGCACAGCAAGTGGCTCAAACACCAGGCCTTCATGGCAGAACTGCAGTCCAACAAAGAGTGGCTGGAGAAAATTCAGAAGGTATAAATTTAAATTATATAAAACAAGTGCCCCGAATAAGTCATTGCTATAGATATTAACCTTCTTCCATTTCCAGTGAAACCGAAGTAATACAGTATACTGTACACCAAATTCACACTGGTTGCAAGAATAGGGCTGACGCTCAGAAAGAGAGCATACGAAGCTTCTTGCGTACAGTACTGCATTTGTAACTATTTATGAAATTAAATCATTTACATGAGTAGCCCATGACAAGATGTGTTTTTTTTTTTTTTTTTTTTTTTGGATGACAGCAAATATTATATGTTAGCAAGTGAAAACATCTTGAATGTAGGTGAGTTTTCGCTACTGTTTTATTTTACGTTACTATAAAGTGAATCTATAAACATTAATCCTTGAAATGAAATTGCTCTTTTGTCAGATAATTTGACTGCTTTCTGCAAATAAATGCTTAAAATGAACGTTATCAATAAAACAAGGTGATTTTAGAAAACATATACAGTATAAAGAACATCGTATTTGTTTTAGTGTAATGTCGTAGTGAGAAAAATAGGTGAATTTAATCTTAACTTCCTAAGTTTTCTTTTTAGGGGAGTCAAATTTTTAAAGCATTAATACAGAAGGTATAAAACTAACCACCGAATAAAATTGAATTATATAAAACATGTACACCAAATAAGGGAATCGCTCTAGATATTGCCCATCTTGGATCTCCTAGAGACTGGAAGCCTATGACGACTCCACAGTCGTGGCCGAAAGTTTTGAGATGGACACATGGTTTTGAGATGGTTTTCACATAGTTTGCTGCGTCGGTGTTTTTATATCTTTTTGTCAGATGTTTCTATGGTATACTCAAGTACAGTTACAGTGGATATAAAGTGTACACACCCCGTGAAAATGACAGGTTTTTCTGATGTAAAAAAAGAGACCACAATAAAAAATAATTTCAAAACTTTTTCCACCTTTTTAATGTGACCTATAACCTGTACAATTCAATTGAAAAACAAACAAATCTGTTAGGGGGGAAAAATAAAAAATAATTAAAAAAAAGTACAATAAGCTGGTTGTACAAGTGTGCACACCCTTAAACTAATACTTTGTTGAAGTACCTTTTGATTTAATTACAGCATTCAGTCTTTTTGGGTCGGAGTCTATCAGCCTGCCACATCTTGACTTGGCAATATTTGCCCACTCTTCCTTGCAAAAGCACTCAAAATCTGTCAGATCTCTTGTGCACAGCCCTCTTCAAGTCACCCCACAGATTTTCAATTGGATTTAGGTCTGGGCTCTGGCTGGGCCATTCCAAAACTTTAATTTTCTTCTGGTGAAGCCATTCTTTTGTTGATTTCGATGTATGCTTGGGGTCATTGCCGTGCTGAAAGATGAAATTCCTCTTCAGCTTCAGCTTTCTAGCAGACACCTGAAGGTTTTGGGCCAAAATTGACTGGTATTTAGAACTGTTCATAATTCCCTCCACCTTGACTAAAGTCCCTGTTCCAGCTGAAGAAAAACAACCCCAAAGCATGACGCTGCCACCACCATGCTTCAAATATACCTTTTGGAATTATGGCCAAAAAGTTCAACCTTGGTTTCATCAGAACATAACACATTTTCCCACATGCTTTTGGGAGAGTTGATGTATCTTTTTGCAAAATTTTGCTGGGCCTGGATGTTTTTCTTTGTAAGAAAAGTTAGGTCTTGTGACCCTACCCCATAGTCCAGACACATTGAGAATATAGGAGATTGCTGTCACATGTAGTACACAACCAGTACTTGCCAGAAATTCCTGCAGCTCCTTCAGTGTTGCTGTAGGCCTTGTGACATGGTGCTCCATCATGCTGGAAAAAGCATTGTTCATCACCAAATTGCTCCTGGATTGTTGGGAGAAGTTGCTCTTAGAGGATGTTTTGATACCATGCAGTGTTCTTGGGCAAAATTGAGTGAGCCCAGTCCATTGGATGAAAAGCAACCCCACACATGAATAGTCTCAGGATGCTTTACAGTTGGCATGACACAGGACTTATGGTAGCGCTCACCTTTTCTTCTCCAGACAATCATTTTTCCAGATGTCCCAAACAGTCTGAAGGGGGCTTCATCAGCGATAATAACTTTCGTCCAGTCCCTGTACTTCCTGCAGAATGTCAGTCTGTCCTTGATGCTTTTCTTGGAGAGAAGTGGCTTCTTTGCTGCCCTTCTTGACACCAGGCCATCCTCCAAAAGTTTTCACCTCACTGTGCATGCAGATGCATTCATGCCTGCCTGCTGCCATTCCTGAACAAGCTCTGCACTGGTGGTGACCTGATCCCATAGCTGAATCCTCTTTAGGAGACAGTCCTGGCACTTGCTGGACTTTCTTGAGTGCCCTGAAGCCTTCACAGCAACTGAACCCCTCTCCTTGAAGTTCTTGATGATCTGATCAATGGTTGATTTAGGTGCAATCTTACTAGCACCAATATCCTTTTGCCTGTGAAGCCCATTTGATGCAAAGCAATGATGACTGCACGTGTTTCCTTGGCGGCAACCATGGTTAACAGAAGACGACAATGATTTCAAGCACCACCCCCCTTTAAAGCAACAAGTCTGCTCTTCTAATTCAATCAGCATGGCAGGGTGAGATCAGCTGCCTTGTCCTCCCTTTTTTGTGATTTAAGTTAATTTTCAAGGCAAGGAAGGACTTTGCAATTAATTGCAATTCATCTGATCACTCTTAATAACAATCAAGAGTCGATGCAAATTGCCACCATAAAAACCGAAGCAGCAAACTTTGTGAAAACTAAAATTTGTGTCCGTCTCAACTTTTGGCCACGACTGTACACTAATTAAACACACCTAATCCAACTTGGTAATGAGGTGAACTTTGGGAACCCTCATATTCTCACTACTCAGCACGGGATGGCTGTCCCATACAGCCAGAATGCACAAAGATATAATCTCATCTCATTATCTCTAGCCGCTTTATCCTGTTCTACAGGGTCGCAGGCAAGCTGGAGCCTATCCCAGCTGACTACAGGCAAAAGGCAGGGTACACCCTGGACAAGTCGCCAGGTCATCACAGGGCTGACACATAGACACAGACAACCATTCACACCTACGGTCAATTTAGACTCACCAGTTAACCTAACCTGCATGTCTTTGGACTGTGGGGGAAACCGGAGCACCCGGAGGAAACCCACACGGACACGGGGAGAACATGCAAACTCCGCACAGAAAGGCCCTCGCCGGCCACGGGGCTCGAACCCGGACCTTCTTCCTGTGAGGCGACAGCGCTAACCACTACACCACCGTGCCGCCCAAAGATATAATTTTATATATAATTTTAATCTCTGTATATATGCTGTAATGTTTTGGATTTTGGTGGCTACTGCCTCATAGAGGTGAAGCAAGGCAGTAGTCACTGTCATCGTGTTGTAAGAATGAGTGTAACAGTAGCACACTGCGCATACGCATAAGCATTACAATCACCAGAATGGCAAATTGTGATCTCACGATACGAACAGTCGATCTCACGTTATCAAAGGTACACAAGAATGAGTGGCGAAGCCACTATGTCATTGTGTTGTATGAATGAGTGTAACAATAGCGAAACTTTGTAACCAATCAGCACTTATCCTGATCAAGTTTGATTACCCGTTCTACTTCTTGATAAACTTCGGAACCAATCAGAGCCAGAAACGAAATAAGAGAATACGAAAGTTATAACTTCGTAGTATTGGAAGATAATCAGCAGATAAAAAGTTAAATGAAATTCACCTTGTAGTTTGCCAAAGCTACTGATTCGATATCAAATAAGTGGTGTTTATTTGAAGAAAATGTACCTTTTGATTATCACAGCTTTTGTTTGGTTCTTCTGAAAGGTCAAATTAAAGGTTTTGTAAGTTGTGTGGGGTTTTTTTATAGCTTTTTGGTAAATACAGTTAGGTCCATATATATTTGGACACTGACACAAATGTTGTTTTTTTTACCTGTTTACTGAAACATATTCAAGTTATAGTTATATAATGGACATAAAGTCCAGACTTTCAGCTTTCATTTGAGGATATCCACATTAAAATTGGTTGAAGGGTTTAGGAGTTTCAGCTCCTTAACATGTGCCACCCTGTTTTTAAAGGGACCAAAAGTAATTGGACAATTGACTCAAAGGCTATTTCATGGACAGGTGTGGGCAATTCCTTTGTTATGTCATTCTCAGTTAAGCAGATAAAAGGCCTGGAGTTGATTTGAGGTGTGGTGCTTGCATTTGGAAGATTTTGCTGTGAAGAAAACATGCGGTCAAAGGAGCTCTCCTTGCAGGTGAAACAAGCCATCCTTAAGCTGCGAAAACAGAAAAAAAACATCCGAGAAATTGCTAGAATATTAGGAGTGGCAAAATCTACAGTTTGGTACATCCTGAGAAAGAAAGAAAGCACTGGTGAACTCATCAATGCAAAAAAGACCTGGACGCCCACAGAAGGTAACAGTGGTGGATGATCGCAGAATAATTTCCATGGCGAAGAGAAACCCCTTCACAACAGCCAACCAAATGAACAACACTCTCCAGAAGGTAGGCATATCAATATCCAAATCTACCATAAAGAGAAGACTGTGTGAAAGTAAATACAGAGGGTTCACTGCACGGTGCAAGCCACTCATAAGCCTCAAGAATAAAAAGGCTAGATTGGACTTTGCTAAAAAAAAAAAAACATCTAAAAAAGCCAGCACAGTTCTGGAAGAACATTCTTTGGACAGATGAAACCAAGATCAACCTCTACCAGAATGATGGAAAGAAAAAAGTATGGTGAAGGCGTGGTACAGCTCATGATCCAAAGCATACCACATCATCTGTAAAACACGGCGGAGGCAGTGTGATGGCTTGGGCATGCATGGCTGCCAGTGGCACTGGGTCACTAGTGTTTATTAATGATGTGACACAGGACAGAAGCAGCCGGATGAATTCTGAGGTATTCAGAGACATACTGTGTGCTCAAATCCAGCCAAATGCAGCCAAACTGATTGGTCGGCGTTTCATAATACAGATGGACAATGACCCAAAACATAAAGCCAAAGCAACCCAGGAGTTTATTAAAGCAAAGAAGTGGAATATTCTTGAATGGCCAAGTCAGTCACCTGATCTCAACCCAATTGAGCATGCATTTCACTTGTTAAAGACTAAACTTCAGACAGAAAGGCCCACAAACAAACAGCAACTGAAAACCGCTGCAGTAAAGGCCTGGCAGAGCATAAAAAGGAGGAAACACAGCGTCTGGTGATGTCCATGAGTTCAAGACTTCAGGCAGTCATTGCCAACAAAGGGTTTTCAACCAAGTATTAGAAATGAACATTTTATTTACAATTATTTAATTTGTCCAATTACTTTTGAGCCCCTGAAATGAAGGGATTGTGTTTAAAAAATGCTTTAGTTCCTCACATTTTTATGCAATCATTTTGTTCAACCCACTGAATTAAAGCTGAAAGTCTGAACTTCAACTGCATCTGAATTGTTTTGTTCAAAATTCATTGTGGTAATGTACAGAACCAAAGTTAGAAAAATGTTGTCTCTGTCCAAATATTTATGGACCTAACTGTATATTGAAAAGCCTATATCAAACTTCTGCTATTCGCTTACATTTTTTTTTTTTTTAGTCTTTACACTTGTGAAAGAAAATGTGCTCATTAGTACTGAATAATGCTTCTAAGACAACTCATAAACAAGTGGGTTTTTTTTAACCATTTTGAAAATATAGTTCACATCACTGTATTTTGAACAAAACACATTAAACAAAATTGGTAACCAAAATACTACAAGCCCTGATGCTGCTCACAACTTGGTGATGCTTGCAAGAGATGAAGTGAGTATAATTGATAACATGTGTATATATGCTGTATTTACTGTATGGACATGGGATCAGAAAACAATTTTATTTATAAGCAGTAGCCACATGGACCCATAGGGTACCTATTTTTTATTTTTTTTTAATCCTGCTGATGGCGAGATAGATTGCGAGAGACCCAGTGTGTTTAATATTAGCCTTATCTTTCTTCATATTTCCTCTGTATAAAGGATGGCACAGCACTGGTGGCTGAGAAGCCAGAGACTGAGGTGGTGGTAAAGGAGAAACTGGAGTCTCTGAAGAAGACGTGGGATGAGCTGGAGTCAACAACCCAGACCAAGGCCCAGTGCCTGTTTGACGCCAACAAGGCTGAGCTGTTCACACAGAGCTGTGCTGACCTGGATAAGTGGCTCTCTGGCCTTGAAGGTCAGATACAGTCAGATGACTTCGGCAAAGACCTGACCAGTGTCAACATCTTGTTGAAGAAACAGCAGGTACTGTATGATCCACATGTTCAAGGCTTGGTTTTAGAGCAACAAAGCAAAAACAATATAATGATTAATGGTTCTAGATTTCCTAAATGCTTTTATATAAAACCTTTTTTTAACACATAGAACCATTCAGGCTCTAAAATGTAATGGTGCTTGTCCCCAGAGCAGCCTGGGCAGCAGTTTGGGGATTAGGTGCCTTGCTCAAGAGCACGTCAGTCATTCCTGCTGGTCCAGGGAATCGAACCGGCAACCTTTTGGTCTCAAAGCTGCTTCTCGAACTGTAACCAGAGAAATTATAAGGAAGGAGATGTGCTGTTTTAAGAATCCTGAATAGGAGTCATTGGGAAAAGTCTGTAATGCCAGTGATGGCAGTTGTATGCACATCCCGCCCAGTCATCTGTTGATGCAGGAAACATATTAAGCCAATCATGTTGATGCAAGCGTGCATTTGTGCATGCATAGTAGAAGTATAGCGGCCTCATAGCAACCTTACGTGTACGTAGTAGAACTATAACCTGTGGGGGAGGGGAAGCTTTTTAAAACTTATCATGGGGCAAAATCATTAAAGTTTTTTAAGTGGTTTTTTTTATCAGATTTGACTGATGAGTCTACGCATGTAGTTTTTATGTCCTGGTGGCCATTGAAAGTGCTTTAACCCTCTGGTGTCTGAAGGAATTTTCTGGCACTCTAATGATTTTGGCATGCTCTGATTTTGTCAATTTCAACAAACCTAAGCAGTATTTCCAAGTCCTATGACTTTTTGTATTCAGCACAAGTTCAGCTACAATAATTTCTATGGAGTATGTATGCCATGATTGTACTTTAAAAAAAAACAGGTAAATGAAGATGTTGTAAAAGAAAAAAGTTTTTGAACTGTGGAATGTGGGGGGGGGGGAAACATGACCTTACCCATTGTGATGAACCGTTTTTATCACTTGAGGTGATTCTGTTCAGTCTTAGGACTGGGTTCAAGCACAAAAACTTAAATCTGCTCCATTGATTTGGACAATTAACTGGCCATCAAAAAAAGTCTGTCCTATTGTTTTGGGATAAAGGGTTGGCAGTGGGAGGGGGTATTCAATGAGAAGGGTAAAAATTTCCATTCCATTCAATGAGAAGAGTGAAAATCCTTCCCACTGCCACTCTTAGGCCCTGTCCACACGGCAACGGATTCAGGTGACTCCGATACAATTGCTTATCGTTTAGGCCTGGCGTCCACACGGCACCGTCATTTTGGGTGCCCAAAACGCAATCTTTTTGAGAACGGGTTCCAGAGTGGAAAGATCTGGCAACGTTGCCATTGTGAAGTCGTCTGGATGAGTAGAACGGATTTGTTTACGATAACGTCACAACCACATGACTGTGAGTGCTTCACGCCGGGTAGAAGTGTAACGAATATCACCAGGAAAAAGCCTTACAGAGCACTAGTGAGAGTGAAACACGAGCTTGGATATTATTATTATTATTATTATTATTATTATGTTCAGTGTTAGTTCACAGTAGTAATGCAAGAAGCAGAATAGTGACAGTAATAGTGAAGCAAAAACATGCAATTGTACAAACACTGCAGCTCTACAGCAAAATATTCATTTATGAAATGGTCTGATTCTTAACACCAGTAGTGCCAATGATCTTCTCATTGCGATGCGAGTTGTCAACAAATCCTATAACTTGGTTCATGAAACGCGCTTACAAAATATTTTCACTGTGAATATTTATTGTGTAATGGTGCAATCCCGCCAGCAAAAATAGGGAAAAAAAGGAGCGATCTCACCTCTTCAGATGTTGATTTAAGTCCAACAATACATTCCTCAAAAAGGGCGTAGAGGAGCAAATTAATCCAATTTATTCCGGACCATTAAAGACGCCGCCTTCCACGTAGAATCATACGTCATCCTCGCCGCCATATTGGATACGTCAAAGCGGAGAATAAAGATTCATGTGCTGCCTTTAACTGTACCAACAGGTTTACCATCCAAATGAGATCACATGGGATTACCTTTCACAGGTGAGAAACAAATTAATCCATCAACGTGTAGTATTCAATTTATTCCGGACCATTAAAGACGCCGCCTTCTGCGTAGAATCATACGTCATCCTCGCCGCCATATTGGAGAGGTCAAAGCGGAGAATAAAGATTAGCTGCGTTTAACTGTACCAACAGGTTTGCTGTCCAAACGAGATCACATGGGATTACCTTTCACAAGTGAGACTGGAAAAATACTTTTCATTGTATTTGGTCATTATAATGTAATTTTACAAACAGATTTTCCTGACTTTGTGGCTAATATGAAGTCTCGTGCATTATGCGCATGCGTCCTTACTACTTCTATTGTTCTGGTGTCTCCGAAGGGACCGTCTTACAGCGCCCCTAGAGGTGTGGCATGTGCATTGCATCGTTTTCAGCAAGCGTTGCGTTGCCATATGGACCTGATGTTTTACTGATTGTTGCCCATTTGGACGCGATATATTTTTAAATAACATCTCGTTGCCGTTGTCGTGTGGATGTAGCCTTAATCCCATCAGGTCAAGTCCCAATGGGTAAGGTAAGGTTTTTTCACACATTCCAACACAGTTCTAAAACTGGTTTTTACCACATCTTCATTTATCTGATATTTGACTTTATTTTGGTATTTGACTCTATTCAGTGCATCTTGAAATTAACTCTTGTACTATTTTACTCAGTTCAGAGTCACAACCAGTTCTGTTACACAATTACTCTAATTTTGCTCCCACTCCAAATTGTACCCTCAACTCAAAATTAACTATTTTTGAGGAAAATACTTTTAACTCTGGAAAAAATTGCTCAGTCATTTTTCCTGTGTATGCAGTACAGCACACACATCAACCGATCTGCTCATCAGAAATAATAGAAGAAATATTTACACTTACTCGAGCTGATCTTTGGCTGGATCAAGTCGAAATAAAAAAAAAAGCATCGCTCATCAGTGTTGCAGTTCTCAAGATTGAATTGAATCGCTGTCCTGAATAATCTGAAACGCATAAAATCTGTGTGCCATAGTTTTACCTCCAAATAGCCTAAACTACAGCTGACAGATTTTATCCTGTTTATGGTGGATGTTCCCAACGCAAAAGAGAAACCAATCGAAACCGAAAGAGTGAAAGTGATTATCATGCCCTTACCATGTGAATAGTCTTTTATGAATGTGTAAAATGGGAGCTCAGTGTTCTGACTCCGGTGTGACTGGGAAAGGTGACAAGTTTTATGTTTCATCTAATTTAGGTCATTTAAAAACTATATTATTATTTGGCAGTGGGCACATAGGACCCCAGAGGGTTAAAGTGAAAGTTGAAAGTCAGTGAAAGACATTGAAAGTGCCTAAGGGTCTTGTTAGCCCAAAATAAGTTCCTGGGTGTGTTACCAAGATGGCTGCCAAGTGGCAGGACTTGCTTATAAAGACCTTGTCCTCTAAAGAGCTACATTTATTGTACTTGATGTGTATCCTTCACCTGGTAAACTTGTATCTGTAAATTTAAGTGTTGCGTTCTCGGGTGTCATATGCACACTAAAGGTGAAAAAGACTTCGAGTTGTAAAGGTACCATCTCAATGGCAAAATGATAGTTCGTTTTCGGATATGTATTTAATCCAAACATTTGCGATTAGGGTGCTTTGTAATGATTGTGACAATTTCTGCCTACTCGGGGTTGCTTGACTAGTTGACGAACGCATTCATTAGTCACTGCTCTTTGTCTGAAAATATTGTAGACTCCGTGAAGCCAGATCTATAGTCAGCGGCATGTTGTGTAAGGGCCCGGTCCCACAACACCAGTAACTATACTTATAACTACAACTATAAATAAATCAATCCCCTGCAGTTCATGTGGTTGGTGCTCACACCAGACCTACCGTATAGCTCAGGCCTGGGTTTATCCATATTGGTGAGATTGCTTCTGGAGCGATTTTTTTCAAACCTGATCCGATAAAACATCTGACGAATCAGGTAATTGTTTATATGTGACACTGTCTGAGCATATTTTTCCTGAACATCTTTGTTGCCTCAATGGAGGAGAAGCTGATTATGGAAGTGTCAAAGAATCCCTTGCTTTATGACAAAAAGGAAGATGCATGGAAGATCATGGGCAGTAGAGTGGGCATGACTGGTAAGTGTGTGTGGCTGCATGCTCTAAAATCTCTGTAAACCATGCCCATGTTACCCAGGACCAGCTGTAGATCCTGTAAAAAAAAAATTAGAGTGAGAAGTGTCATGTTGCGCTGCGAGTTGAGCCAATTTAAACCGAGATTTTAGAGTGCACAGCCACACACACACACACACACACACACACACACATTGCCACAAATACTATCTGTGGATCATGTAAAGAAAGCTTTTGCAGCATGAGGTCTCATATCTGATACACTTTCCTATGTGCCCACTGCCAAATAATATTATAGTTTTTAAATTACCTAAATTAGATGAAACCTAAAACTTGTCACCTTATTCAGTCACACCGGAGTCAGAACGCTGAGCTCGCACTTATGCATTCATAAAAGACTATTCATGTGGTAACGGCATGATAATCACTTTCACGCTTTCAGTTTCGATTGGTTTCTCTTTCGCAGTAGGAACGCCCACCGGAAACAAGATAAAATCTGTCAGCCATAGTTTAGGCTGTTTGAAGATAAAACTTGTTGCAAGATGGCACACAGATTTTATACGCTTCGGATGATTCAGGACAGTGATTCAGTTCAATCTTGAGAACTGCGACACTGATGATGAGCGATGCTTTTGATGAAAGATGAAAATTTCATCTTTATTGGTGCAATCTGATGCCTTCTGGAGCTGCAATTGAGCCTTAAAAAAGAAATGAAAGAAAGCATTAATTTTAAGCGTGAATTATATTTTAGTAGGCATTTAACACACTTTATTGACTAACTTTAATAAAATGTTACAACAAAGTTTAAATTTAATTTCTCATTCATTAACCAGAACTTTACAAACCACTGTAATTATCAATAAAATCTTCTACAAATTCCTGCAATAAAAGCAGAAACCTTAAATTATCATTTCTAGTGCATTTAAGACAAAAAACAAAATACAAATCACTGCAATCAAGTCTTATTACACAGAATACATCTTTACTATATACAACAAAAATAACATGAGATTCAGCCGACTCTGAAGATTAATATTATGAAATATACAACTGAAAATAATACATCTTTAACAATCTTTCAATTACGTTCATTATGTCATATATTAAATATAGTTAGTTTTTTCTTTTTTATCAGACATCTAGTTTTTAGGTTTGTTTACCTGACATGTTTCGGAAACATCAGCTGATAAAAGATGCGTCACCAATAACATCCGGTGACACTCTGAGGAAGACGACAGTCGTACGTCGAAACATGTCAGGTAAACAAACCTAAAAACTAGATGTCTGATAAAAAAGAAAAAACTAACTACATCTTTAACAAGTTTTGATTTGACGAAATGTACATAATGCAAATGTTGGATCACAAAATGTTAGGAATCCTTTTGATTCTGTTAAAAAGTGCAATAAGCAGGAGTTAAAAATAAGTGAAATTAAGCTACAAATGAAAGGAAATGTTCCTGTAGTTACTTGAAATGTAAATACTCTAAACAATACAAAAAAAATTCAATAATAATGATAGTTTATGAAAGTACGATTTAAGATAATGTAAATCTTGGTGAAAGAGAAACTAATCGAAACCGAAAGAGCGAAAGTGATCATCATGCCGTTACCATGGGAACGGTCTTGTGGGCTCTCAGCGTGCCGAGTCCGCTGTGACTGACGAAGGGGACAAGTTTTATGTTTCATCTAATTTAGGTCATTTAAAACCTATAATATTATTTGGCAGTGAGCACATGGGAAAGTGCAAAGTATAAGGTTTCTATCAGTATGTTTATCAGGCTTATATGATAAAAATCTCGCGAAGATATTTATCTAAATACATGACCTACTCATTCTAAACCTGCCGAGCTTCGCCGGCGAAGCTCTCAAAACTCATAGTATTTTTGCTTACATTCAAGCCTCGTTTCGAAGTCTGACCAATAAGAACACTATGTTTTTGGCGGTAAATTTGATTTTCTCAATTTAGCTTCCATATATGGAAAGCACGCGTGCGGAGCGCGCTCCAGGAAACCACTGACCGTTGACAAAAATGTCCACAGAAATGCACAAAATTACTTCACAAAACAACAAAATTTCATAAAATTTTGGTCAGCATGGGTTAGTGTAGAATTTATAGGCTGTGTTTGGGGATTTATGGCTGTGTTTTTTGAGAATTGGCTGTGGAAAACACGACTGCATGGCTCGCTAGCTAAGCCTTTGCTGTCAGCTCTTGTGTGCTACTGGGTGTGCACACAGCATACAACCGCTACGTTTTCCTGCGAAAACCAATAACCGACAGTCGGGATTATAGTGGTGGTGTGACTAGTCTAGACTGGAACTAAATTCAGGTATAGTTACTGGTGTTGTGGGACTGGGGCACAAGACTACACTGTGTGTGTGTTTTTTTCCATTCATTGGAATTGGACCAGTTTATCACGTTGTAGAGGTGTGCGTGAGCTTGTTTTAAATTCCACTCAAACTTCCTCCTGAAGAAGTTGTTTTTGTGTTTTTTTTATTATTATTATTTTTAAGCTAAATAAGATGTAAAATAAATCATAGTGACTTGCATCCTGACCAGCCACAGGTTCCATGATACTCTCCAGTTCCACTCAGCAAGTTTAGAGCCTGTGAGCAGTCCAGGGCAGCTGCGAAGACCAATCCAGACTCATTTTGAAGTTGGGGTTAAACACCTGGGAAGCTTTCAGCCTAAAAAAACTTCCCAGATGCTGCTGTAGACACAGCATTCTGTATCAAAGGAAGGTCAGTCACTGAGTTATAAGGAGGCTTCTGCTGATGGATGTGCGTTTCCATGCTGCACACTTTCAGTTCCAGACTCAATTCTACCTGAATTATGTCTGTCATCAAGCCCTACATACAGGTGCATTTTAAAAAGTGATTTGTTCTTAAGATAGTGTAATATCACGCACAGGTTTATTATTTTGCACATTTATTGTACTGACTTTATTTATCATTGACAGTGTAGCCTAAAGAGCACTGCAGATGGAAATGTAATGTGTTGTTGGCATTTACGGCACTATTAATAATGGCTTAAAATTAGAGATGTCTTGAATAATTTCTTGCTTTAACTATGGAAGCAATGACTGTTTTATAAATTAATTGTCAGCTTGTCAAAAGGGGGAAAAAATAAGAGCCTTGCAACTTCTACTGGCTATAATTAAGAAGATGCTAAGAACTCATGATACTCGAGTGGTCTTGAGACGACAAATCAGTAATCTCAGTCTTGTGAAATTTTACTCGGGCTTGTTTCGGCCTACGAAGACCCTAAAAATTTTATATATTTACAGTGTGTATATCAGCATGGTGGTGTAGTGGTTAGCACTGTCTCTTCGCAGCAAGTGGTCGACGGCGGCCTTTCTGTGTGGAGTTTGCATGTTCTCCCCGTGTCTGTGTCGGTTTCCTCCGGGTGCTCCGGTTTCCCCCCCACAGTCCAAAGACATGCAGTTAGGTTAACATGGGGTAGCCTTGGCCTGAGGTTGGGCTGAAGTGCCCTTGAGCAAGGCACCTAACCCCAACTGCTTGTAGCATAGCGGCCCACTGCTCTGGGTATGTGTGTGTGCTCACTGCTCACTTGTGTGTGCATGTGTGTGTTCACTGCTTCAGATGGGTTACATGCAGAGGTTAAATTTCACTGTGTGCTTGAGTGTACGTGTAACAAATAAAGGCTTCTTGGCGCTTTTTTTAAAATATATAATTTTTTTTAAAACCACCTAATGGCATAACACAATTTTCATGAACAAGCTCTTTGTAATGTTCCCATCATAATAGCAGAGCTCCAGCGGAGCACCATACCTAAGAAAAAATGGCAAACCCATCGAGTCGATTTTTTTGTGGTTTGTACGCGTACCACCACTCACACACCGCCTAGTGGCCAGCGTTAGTAATTACCAGTCATACACACCGCCTAGTGGTCAGCGTTAGTAATTGCCAGTCATACACACCGCCTAGTGGCCAGCGTTAGTAATTACCAGTCATACACACACCGCCTAGTGGCCAGCGTTAGTAATTACCAGTCATACACACCGCCTAGTGGCCAGCGTTAGTAATTACCAGTCATATACACCGCCTAGTGGCCAGCGTTAGTAATTACCAGTCATACACACCGCCTAGTGGCCAGCGTTAGTAATTACCAGTCATACACACCGCCTAGTGGCCAGCGTTAGTAATTACCAGTCATACACACTGCCTAGTGGCCAGCGTTAGTAATTACCAGTCATACACACACCGCCTAGTGGCCAGCGTTAGTAATTACCAGTCATACACACACCGCCTAGTGGCCAGCGTTAGTAATTACCAGTCATACACACACCGCCTAGTGGCCAGCGTTAGTAATTACCAGTCATACACACACCGCCTAGTGGCCAGCGTTAGTAATTACCAGTCATACACACACCGCCTAGTGGCCAGCGTTAGTAATTACCAGTCATACACACACCGCCTAGTGGCCAGCGTTAGTAATTACCAGTCATACACACACCGCCTAGTGGCCAGCGTTAGTAATTACCAGTCATACACACACCGCCTAGTGGCCAGCGTTAGTAATTACCAGTCATACACACACCGCCTAGTGGCCAGCGTTAGTAATTACCAGTCATACACACACCGCCTAGTGGCCAGCGTTAGTAATTACCAGTCATACACACACCGCCTAGTGGCCAGCGTTAGTAATTACCAGTCATACACACACCGCCTAGTGGCCAGCGTTAGTAATTACCAGTCATACACACACCGCCTAGTGGCCAGCGTTAGTAATTACCAGTCATACACACACCGCCTAGTGGCCAGCGTTAGTAATTACCAGTCATACACACACCGCCTAGTGGCCAGCGTTAGTAATTACCAGTCATACACACACCGCCTAGTGGCCAGCGTTAGTAATTACCAGTCATACACACACCGCCTGGGCGGCACGGTGGTGTAGTGGTTAGCGCTGTCGCCTCACAGCAAGAAGGTCCTGGGTTCGAGCCCTGTGGCCGGCGAGGGCCTTTCTGTGCGGAGTTTGCATGTTCTCCCCGTGTCTGCGTGGGTTTCCTCCGGGTGCTCCGGTTTCCCCCACAGTCCAAAGGCATGCAGGTTAGGTTAACTGGTGACTCTAAATTGACCATAGGTGTGAATATGAGTGTGAATGGTTGTCTGTGTCTATGTGTCAGCCCTGTGATGACCTGGCGACTTGTCCAGGGTGTACCCCACCTTTCGCCCGTAGTCAGCTGGCATAGGCTCCAGCTTGCCTGCGACCCTGTAGAACAGGATAAAGCGGCTAGAGAGACACACACCACCTAGTGGTCAGTGTTAGTAATTACCAGTCATACACACACCGCCTAGTGACCAGTGTTAGTAATTACCAGTCATACACACCGCCTAGTGGCCAGTGCTAGCCAGTAAAGAAATAAAACAAAAGAGACTGGCTATGATATAAGAAAATTCTACAACCCAGAAACAGATGGGAGCTCCGCTTTTAGGCAGTGCCTAAATCCATATATTACAAAATGTAAATGTCCATCTCTGCATGTGGAGTTATACTCTTTCAAGTGACTGTGTAAATACAATATACTTCATTTTATTATGTTCAAAATAATATCGTACTGGTATGTGTAATGCACACCTGTGTTTGGTCTCAAAGTTGTCTGAGGCAGAACTCATTCTAGATTTTAATGCATCACAACAACTGCATCCCAGTAGTCCACCCTATGTGCTTTCCTTTCCACGTTAATAAGGGAAGAGCAAAGGAGAATTCATAAGGAAGTAGAAAAAGACGACCGCAGTGCACTTACACCAGACGATGCAATTATGCAAAAGTGCACGTTACCGACATGGTTCTGCTGGAGGTGTGAATTTCAGCATAACATTACAACAAATAATCCTCTTCCTTAAGTACGGCATATTTTTTTTTCTTCACCTCCAGGAGTTTGTCTTCTCCATTTCTTTGCTACTACAATAACGTGTATGAGAGAATTTTTTAATTTCCACTAGCAGTGCTGGCGCAAATTGTTCTTTTCACTTAGGCTCTTTCTTCTTCTTGCTACATTGTTAAACTACAATGTTCCAAACATGGGCTGCAATAAGTGCATCTTTGGCTTGTGCGTTCTTGCCGTGTTGCTTCATGGTGGCTATATAAACATGGACAACACAGTGAAAAATATTACTTCATTACCAGTAAGGAATTGAAATAGGCTTTAACAAAAAGGATGTAAGCTTCCAGTCACAAAACTGAAATGAAATTATTATGTTGAGAACGGTTGCTGATGCTTGATGTTGATCAACATTATTTAATTTTTACTTAAATATTTGTTTGAGTGATGGTGCACTGATGGTGTGTTGCTTTAAATGTTTGTACCGCCACCACAAAGAATTGTGGCGTGATTTCCTTTTGGAAAGGATGGTCCAGTGTGCCCTATGCTAAAGGAGATAAGAAAGGAAGTATCGAATTACCTTTGCTTCGCATGCAGAATTCAAACGGCTCTCATCATGGCTGCCACGGGTAATTTCACTCAGTTAGGAACCTTCCTAAGCAAAAAAAAAAAGACTCTTGGAAAGCAGCCCTGGTCTCAATCTTGACATGGACTCAGTCATTTGTGGTGTTAGTCTAGTTTTGGTTTCTGCCATACTCGGTCTTGAGTCTCACTCTACTGGTTATGGTCTTGACTTGGTCTCAGCTATGGTAGTCTTGAACCCAACACTATGAAGAACTATCTTGACTATCCCGAGAACCCTAGACCAGGGGTTCTTAACCTTTTCTACTTCGAGGCCCATCTATTCATACTTGTAATGAGTCAGGGCCCATTAAAAAAGATCCCCAATTATTTTGGCTCATCTATTCTATTAGAATCTAATAATCTATTGTAAAGTGCATTAATGGGATGTGACGTCACTCCCTGTTACAGACGGGAGCCCAGGAATTAAATAAATGCAATAAAAACAAACTGTTTTTAATTGTAGGTATTGTATTTAAAACTGTATGGATGTGCCAGAAGCCAAACCGCATGCAGGCCATTCTCAGTCAAAAGGGATTAATGATCCAAAAGTGGCGTCTGGTTCATTAACAGAAAAACTTATTGACGTGTTTGTGTACAGAAAAACAAGCAAGTTATTAAAACCAAGTAGTGGTTATAGACACCACTCAATGGGATTAGATCCTTGCACGCTAACAAAGAAGGATTTTTCCTCATCTCATCTCATTATCTCTAGCCGCTTTATCCTGTTCTACAGGGTCGCAGGCAAGCTGGAGCCTATCCCAGCTGACTACGGGCGAAAGGCAGGGTACACCCTGGACAAGTCGCCAGGTCATCACAGGGCTGACACATAGACACAGACAACCATTCACACTCACATTCATGCCTACGGTCAATTTAGAGTCACCAGTTAACCTAACCTGCATGTCTTTGGACTGTGGGGGAAACCGGAGCACCCGGAGGAAACTCATGCAGTCACGGGGAGAACATGCAAACTCCACACAGAAAGGCCCTCGCCGGCCACGGGGCTCAAACCCGGACCTTCTTGCTGTGAGGCGACAGCGCTAACCACTACACCACCATGCCGCCAGGATTTTTCCTATGAAAGAAAAATTTACTTGCCAAATTTGACATTAGTAGAATATATTTTGATCCTATTGTAGCTGGAACTAAATAGCTATGCATACTATTAATTAACTTAATGTGATGACGACTAACAGATAATCAACAGATTTAAGTTTTTTTTTTTTTTTTTAAGATTGTGTACAACCCCGATTCCAAAAAAGTTGGGACAAAGTACAAATTGTAAATAAAAACGGAATGCAATAATTTACAGAATCTCAAAAACTGATATTGTATTCACAATAGAACATAGACAACATATCAAATGTCGAAAATGAGACATTTTGAAATTTCATGCCAAATATTGGCTCATTTGAAATTTCATGACAGCAACATATCTCAAAAAAGTTGGAACGGGGCAATAAGAGGCTGGAAAAGTTAAAGGTACAAAAAAGGAACAGCTGGAGGACCAAATTGCAACTCATTAGGTCAATTGGCAATAGGTCATTAACATGACTGGGTATAAAAAGAGCATCTTGGAGTGGCAGCGGCTCTCAGAAGTAAAGATGGGAAGAGGATCACCGATCCCCCTAATTCTGCGCCAACAAATAGTGGAGCAATATCAGAAAGAAGTTCGACAGTGTAAAATTCCAAAGAGTTTGAACATATCATCATCTACAGTGCATAATATCATCAAAAGATTCAGAGAAACTGAAAGAATGTGTGTAAGGGTCAAGGCCGGAAAACCATACTGGGTGCCCGTGATCTTCGGGCCCTTAGACGGCACTGCATCACATACAGGCATGCTTCTGTATTGGAAATCACAAAATGGGCTCAGGAATATTTCCAGAGAACATTATCTGTGAACATAATTCACCGTGCCATCCGCCGTTGCCAGCTAAAACTCTATAGTTCAAAGAAGAAGCCATATCTAAACATGATCCAGAAGCACAGACGTCTTCTCTGGGCCAAGGCTCATTTAAAATGGACTGTGGCAAAGTGGAAAACTGTTCTGTAGTCAGACGAATCAAAATTTGAAGTTCTTTATGGAAATCAGGGACACCGTGTCATTCGGACTAAAGAGGAGAAGGACAACCCAAGTTGTTATCAGCGCTCAGTTCAGAAGCCTGCATCTCTGATGGTATGGGGTTGCATTATTGCGTGTGGCATGGGCAGCTTACACAACTGGAAAGACACCATCAATGCTGAAAGCTACGGTATATCCAGGTTCTAGAGCAACATATGCTCCCATCCAGACGACGTCTCTTTCAGGGAAGACCTTGCATTTTCCAACATGACAATGCCAAACCACATACTGCATCAATTACAGCATCATGGCTGCATAGAAGAAGGGTCCGGGTACTGAACTGGCCAGCCTGCAGTCCAGATCTTTCACCCATAGAAAACATTTGGCGCATCATAAAACGGAAGATATGGCAAAAAAGACCTAAGACAGTTGAGCAACTAGAATCCTACATTAGACAAGAATGGGTTAACATTCCTATCTCTAAACTTGAGCAACTTGTCTCCTCAGTCCCCAGACGTTTACAGACTGTTGTAAAGAGAAAAGGGGATGTCTCACAGTGGTAAACGTGGCCTTGTCCCAACTTTTTTGAGATGTGGTGTTGTCATGAAATTTAAAAAATCACCTAATTG
Organism: Neoarius graeffei; assembly: GCF_027579695.1. Lineage (NCBI taxonomy): Eukaryota > Metazoa > Chordata > Actinopteri > Siluriformes > Ariidae > Neoarius > Neoarius graeffei. The sequence goes on along the minus strand of NC_083571.1, from coordinate 44,421,777 downwards.
TTCTCTTTAAATGATACATTTTCTCAGTTTAAACATTTGATATGTCATCTATGTTCTATTCTGAATAAAATATGGAATTTTGAAACTTCCACATCATTGCATTCCGTTTTTATTTACAATTTGTACTTTGTCCCAACTTATTTGGAATTGGGGTTGTATATTTTTAGTCTTTTGTATTTGTAATTATTTGTATCTGTACATGCACGACCCCACCAGCTTTGCTGATCAACTTATCGTGTTTAAATAAAGTTATTCATTCGTTATGAGTTTGAAAATTATCCATCCGTTGAGTTCCCCAACATCTCAAACTACCTGGTGCTGCAGACATCATTCTACATGGACACACAGATGAAAACCTGGAAGAGCATGGAGGCGTACAACTTTTTATATGTGGCTGGGTTAAAGATCTGGGGATCAGGACACTCCAAGTTAAATCCTGTATAGTCTTTGCCCAGGTAAATAGGAGTTTCTGGGCTTTTTGTATGTATCTTTGAGAAGGTTGTTGGGATGCTACAAGGGTGTAAACAAACCACAGCTGTTCAATTCGCAATCCTCCCTGTGCTTCTCTTCCACCAGGCATCACAGATCCATAGAATTTACCCACAAATGTATTTATTTATAGCACACTCTCTCTGTGCGCACGCAGGTTACATGTGATGTGACAAAGGCTTGTTCTTCTTAATTTACCCAACAATGTATTTATTCCACTTGAAAAGGTTTCAGCAAACTAGCTACCGGATTTGGGACACTACAACATCCTGAACTATTTAGTATTTGGCTTCAAACTTGCAAAAATATCGCGGCCCACTAGACGGCACTTCACAGCCCAGTGGTTGAGAAACACCGCCCTAGAGGATCTCTGTTCCCTAAGAACGTAGCCATTTTTAGATATTGTGACGAATATGGGATAGCCTGAAATAGTGTGCAATTATTTCACATTTTGTTGTCACATGACCTTAACAGTGAGATCTTTATCTGGCTCCATCTCGAAGGATTTAAACATCCCAGACTTGGATGTTTCTCTCTATATGTCCAGCTGTGCACTTCATTGCTGTTTTGATGAATATTTTTCCCTCCACCACATGATTATTCTGTTGTTCAGCTTTGTTTGATGTACCATAGTGGTGCAGCATGAAATTCGGCTTTCATGAGATCCAGTCGAGAAATGTATTAGAAATGGAGCCTCTGGTTCTCTCCAAGTCTCACGGTAGCTCATTCATAGCTGGTGCTCAAGCATCTCGTGCTAGTGATTGCATAATCCTCCTCCCCCCACACACACACAGTTATGCAACCTCTCTTTCAGCTCAGTGATGTAGATGACTCCAGTATGTGTACGTATGTGAGAGCACAAGGAGATCGCTAATTACTATGTGAACATGTGTACCGGTAAGTCTGTCGATGGTATAAATGCAACGTGGTACGGACCCGTATGGTACATGCTGCGGAAATGATCTTGGCATTGTGTAAATTGGAGCAGAAGGCTTCAGCGAGTGTGTGCGTGTGTGTGAGAGAAGAAGCATACATTACTGAATGTACGAGACAATGGGAGAGGTTAATTTCTTCTTTCCTTTGCTTTCCTCGATTCTCCTCTTCTCCAGATGCTAGAAAGCCAGGTGGAAGTGCGGCAGAAGGAGGTGGAGGAGCTGCGTACACAAGCCCAAGCACTCAGCCAGGAGGGCAAAGGGTCAGACGAGGTGGACGGCCTGCGCTGTGGCGTGGAGAAGAAGTTCCACGAGCTGCAGGAGCCACTGAAGAAACGGCGGAGCAACTTGATGGCCTCGCGCGAGATCCACCAATTCAACCGCGATGTGGAGGATGAGATTGTGAGTTTTCTCAAATACATGTTGTGCCAGTTCAGGAAATGCATCAGCTAATGCTGGATTTGAGATGTGCCCTAATCAATACTGAACTCAGACTAGAGCTTATACAACCCATATCTAAAAATGAGTTGTTGGAGAAGGGATTGAAACCTCGCTCGAGCAAAAATGGAGCATAGTTTGAGACGTGTTTCGGCTTAGTGTTGATTCCGGGAATCAAATCCAGTGTAAGCAACAACATGGTATCAAAATGAGACTTTCTCAGTCGTGTTTAGCTCATCTGGCCGTAAGGCGTGGTGTCTGTCCGTCTGTCATCCACAATTCAGTTAAGTCGTATCTCCTCCGTCAGTTCTGCACGGATTTCCATTCCGATTGTTTTGCTTGAAAGAACTTGTCACTCCGCAAAAAACTCGGTCGTTGTTTTTGTCAAATTTTTGCTAACGAGTTAAAAATTAGGCGAAATTAACACATTTTCCAGGTCTCTCACTAGAATTGTATCTCCACAAACTTGGTCATTTGTTTGTGGCTTTTCCTGTTGCAAACAATTTGTGTACAACTTTGTTTATTTTCCGTCCGTTTTAGGTCATATAAATATGACCTAAAACATCAGATTTTCACCCAAGTCCTGAAAATAGATAAAGAAAACCCAGTTAAACAAATCAGACAAAAATATTATACTTGGTCATTTATTTATTGAGGAAAATGATCCAATATTACATATCTGTGAGTGGCAAAAGTATGTGAACATTTGCTTTCAGTATCTGGTGCGAACCCCTTGTGCAGCAATAACTGCAACTAAACATTTCCGGTAACTGTTGATCAGTCCTGCACACCGGCTTGGAGGAATTTTAGCCCATTCCTCCGTACAGAACAGCATCAACTCTGGGATGTTGGTGGGTTTCCTCACATGAACTGCTCGCTTCAGGTCCTTCCACAACATTTCCATTGGATTAAGGTCAGGACTTTGACTTGGCCATTCCAAAATATTAACTTTATTCTTCTTTAACCATTCTTTGGTAGAATGACTTGTGTGCTTGGGGTCGTTGTCTTGCTGCATGACCCACCTTCTCTTGAGATTCAGTTCATGGACAGATGTCCTGACATTTTCCTTTGGAATTCACTGGTATAATTCAGAATTCATTGTTCCATCAATGATGGCAAGCCATCCTGGCCCAGATGCAGCAAAACAGGCCCAAACCATGATACTACCACCACCATGTTTCACAGATGCGATAAGGTTCTTATGCTGGAATGTAGTGTTTTCCTTTCTCCAAACATAATGCTTTTCATTTAAACCAAAAAGTTCTATTTTGGTCTCATCCGTCCACAAAACAATTTTCCAATAGCCTTCTGGCTTGTCCCCGTGATCTTTAGCAAACTGCAGACGAGCAGCAATGTTCTTTTTGGAGAGCAGTGGCTTTCTCCTTGCAACCCTGCCATGCACACCATTGTTGTTCAGTGTTCTCCTGATGGTGGACTCATGAACATTAGCCAATGTGAGAGAGGCCTTCAGTTGCTTAGAACTTACCCTGGGGTCCTTTGTGACCTCGCCGACTATTACACGCCTTGCTTTTGGAGTGATCATTGTTGGTCGACCACTCCTAGGGAGGGTAACAGTAGTCTTGAATTTCCTCCATTTGTACACAATCTGTCTGACTGTGGATTGGTGGAGTCCAAACTCTTTAGAGATGGTTTTGTAACCTTTTCCAGCCTGATGAGCATCAACAATGCTTTTTCTGAGGTCCTCAGAAATCTCTTTTGTTCGTTCCATGATCCACTTCTACAAACGTGTTGTGAAGATCAGACTTTGATAGATCCCTGTTCTTTAAATAAAACAGGGTGCCCACTCACACCTGATTGTCATCCCATTGATTGAAAACACCCGACTCTATTTTCACCTTCAAATTAACTGCTAATCCTAGAGGTTCACATACTTTTACCACTGACAGATATGTAATATTGGATCATTTTCCTCAATAAATAAATGACCAAGTATAATATTTTTGTCTCATTTGTTTAACTGGGTTCTCTTGATCTACTTTTAGGACTTGTGTGAAAATCTGATGATGTTTTAGGTCATATTTATGCAGAAATATAGAAAAGTCTAAAGGGTTCACAAACTTTCAAGCACCACTGTATGGTAGGGGATTATTTCGAGTTTAGGAGTCTGATGGCTTGGGGGAAGAAGCTGTTACAGAACCTAATTTAACATTTCTATGCTGAACATAAACAGTTGCTCTCATCAGTTTGAGTGGTTTATTTCTTCTCAAAAGTCCATTCCTGTCGTAAGCCAGCGTAGCCGCAGCCAAACAGGGCGCCGCCATCTTAAAGATTCAGGCAGAACAGAAAGGAGTTTAGCTTTCCCCTGCTGTGTGTATCCCAGATTGATTAATTAGCTTGAATCTGTGATGTGTAAGAATGTTTTAGTCATGTCAAAGCTCAGCACGAATTCACATGTTTTATTTTTCATTTTTACTTTCAGCTCTGGGTTGAGGAGAGAATGCCAATGGCCACATCTACAGAACATGGCAATAATTTACAAACTGTTCAGCTGCTCATTAAGAAGAACCAGGTGAGTACTGAATGTCAAATATTAAAACATAGATAACAATCTCATCCTGTAACCTTTGAAAAAAATAGTTAATTAATAGTGATTCATCATTCAAATTCTCAGAAACAATGTGCAATATAAAGTACAATATCTCTCCTGCCGCCACCCCCTTCTCCCCACCTTTTCCCCCCTCCTCTCTTCCCCATATCTTATTCTTTTTATATTTGTAGATGTAAATACTTAATTTATTTTAATTTATCTAGAAGTTTTCTCTATTTCTTTTCTCTGTTTATCCGTAGTGATGCTGCTGGAATCTTAATTTCCCTGAGGGAACCCTCCCAAAGGGATCAATAAAGTTTTACCTAATCTAATCTAAACTAATCCCACAAGTGTCTTTATTTTTTATTCGCCACAGTAGGTTGTTTTGACCGAAACCTCTCCCCTTCTCACCTGCTTCTGTATTCCTGTCACCTCACCAGACCCTTCAGAAGGAGATCCAGGGTCACCAGCCACGTTATGATGACATTTTTGAGAGGAGCACGCACATCCTGAAGGAAAACAGTCCTGTCAGTGCAACAATCCGCCAGCGGTTAGACGAGCTAAAGCGACTCTGGCGCTTGATCCAGGAGGAAGTAGAAAAACGGCACAGACGCCTCGAGGAAGCACACAAAGCCCAGCAATACTACTTTGATGCAGCAGAGGCTGAGGCCTGGATGAGCGAGCAGGAGCTGTACATGATGTCAGAAGAAAAGGCAAAGGTGAGGAAAGCCGTTATAAGTATTTCTGAAATGAGGCCTCTTGCAGTCGCTATCGCATCCCTATTCAGATGATGTTAGATTCTCAGGATAACAGGAATTATTCTATCCACATTCACTGGATATGAGCAATCACGCTCTGATTGGCTACTCTACTACTTGGATATCAGGTCATATCTCGTGAGTAGAGAGAAACAAAATAGTGGCACGTGTTGCTGAACCAACCGAGGATGAAATAAAAACTCTACTCGAAAACAAAATCCCCAAAAATAGAAAAAAAGCAACAAAATATGGAATGAAAGTATTTGATGGTAAGAACATATCTCCCCCCCCCCCCCCCCCCCAAAGAATTATTATAGAATTTTTTTTTCACAAATTGCTCCTGTCATTTCACCGGTTTGTTTATGTTCTAAGCGGAAATTATTTTGTCAGCCGTTTTGTATAAAGTTTTTTTTATTATTATTATTTATTGAATTTGCAAAAAAAATTTTTTTTCAAATCCAGTGAGTGTGGATATAATAGAACAGTTATTCAACTCAATCTTGTCCTACATGGCTTATAGCTCGTGTACGACTCGATTTTTGTGGACTAACTGCTAATTATTTGCAGATCTTCTTAATAGTAAAACATAACTTTCTCGGAGATTTCTTTTGCTGTGTTTCTCTTGGATTTATTATGACGAGTGGAAACATACTGCTGATTTGTAATAGCCTTATAAATTTCTTGGTGCCTTTACTTAGTTACCGTGCATCAGGTCTGTTGCCCATATGGTTATTAAATGAAAATATACCCCTCTAACAATTTTTAATTATTTTTTTTAAGAATGACGAGAAGTTAAAAATGGAACGCTAGTCGATCCTGTGTGTCAGGTGGTATGAAAGAATGGGGAATACAGAAGGGCATACACGTTATTAGAAAACAGACAGAGGCTAAATGCAGCTAAGTAAAAATAAAAAGGCAGAAGCTACCCAGCTACCTAGCAGTGCATTAGTGTTGGCAGCTAAGTAGTTCTCTTATCTGATGTTACTCTTCAGCAGTAACTATATAACATTGTTTGCAAAGTTCATTTACAAGCTAGCTCAAGTTAGCCTCAGCATTGTCTAAAAATAGGCAAAGTATTATATCATGGAAGCACTAGCAATGTGGCTAGCATTAGACTATTATATTGTGTAAATTAGTAGTGTACATTTTGTAAGCCATTTTGTTGACCCATTGTGACAAACTGTTTTGGTCACTTGAGGTGATTCTATTCAGTCTTAGAAATGTATCAAGCACAAAAACTTAAATCTGCTCCATTGATTTGGACAATTAACCGGCCATCAAAATGTCATTGTTTTGGGATAAAGGATTGGCAGTGGGAGGGGTATTCAATGAGAAGGGTAAAAAAATCCATTCCATTCAATGAGAAGAGTGAAAACCCCTCCCACTGCCAACTCTTAATCCCATCAGGTCAAGTCCCAATGGGTAAGGTCATGTTTTTCACACATTCCAACACAGTTCTAAAACTGCTTTTTACAGCAACTTCATTTATCTGTTATTTGACTTTATTTTGGTATTTGACTCTATTCAGTGCATCTTGAAATTAACTCTTGTACTATTTACTCAGTTCAGAGCCACAACCAGCTCTGTTACACAATTACTCTGTAATTTTGCTCCCACTCCAACTCCACATTTTACTCTCTCAACTCAAAATAGAGCAAAATTAACTATTTTTGAGGAAAATACTTTTAACTCTGGAAAAAATTGCTCAGTCATTTTTCCTGTGTATGCAGTACAGTACGTGCAGGGGCTTCAAAGTTTGGGAGAATAGCAGGGTACAAATAATTTACAGCAGGGTGCAAAATGGTAAAATGTCTGCCAGCGGCAGACATAATGCACGCAAAGCGTGCAGGGATAGATAGATAGATAGATAGATAGATAGATAGATAGATATAGATATGCAAGTACGAATTTTTCATGGGGCGGGATGGTTTGGAACAGGCCATCTAAAATTGGGATAACATTTACCCGGGACGGGTATTTGAGGCGGGTCGTCTAGCTTAAGCTTGATTAGCATTGTTACGCATGCCAGTGTTTCCCACAGAAATTTTGGAGACTATGGGGGCAAGCCATGGGGGAGGCGCGGGGGTTGTTTAAAATTGAGTGATATGTTAAATATTAAGTTATTACTGAAAAACTATTGATTAAAAAAACAGACACTGAGAAATGGTCCTATAAACAACTTTACCAATATAAAAGATTACCAGGACTACAAAAATGCAGAAAAATAGGCTTTACTTATCCAAATGCACCTGTTGGTTCAAAAGTTAAAGTGCAGAGAACCTCACAGCACAACATGAAGTTACCTTAAAATATAATATAAATGCCTCAGCTTTCATGTAAGAAAAAAAAACTATTAATACTAGTGCTGTGTGCAGGCAGTCTCTCCTGAAGACTAAATTAAACAATAATTATAAACTAATAAAATAAATGGCTCAGGCTTCATAGAAGAAAAAAAACAATTTGAACAGAATCTCCCAGTATGATGTTGAAGCTGCCTAAACAATGGAAAATAAAATACCATTTTGGCAAAAATGTTGGCATCCATTAATTTCTTGTATTAAGTAAAAAAAAATATGTTGCCAGATACTGCTGACGTTTTACAGCCCAAAATATGTTCAAAACCCGCCAAAATGCACTTAAAACCGCCCAAATTAGGCGGTAAAACGCGCAATCTGGCAACACAGGCGGCAGTAATGGCTGCACTCGTGTCGAGGATGTAAACATAATCTGGCAACACAGGCGGCAGTAATGGCTGCACTCATGTCGAGGATGTAAACACAGTTGACGAGGCAACGGACATACATGACATAGTGGATGTAATTTACGTTCACAACTTTTTTTGCTGTCAGAAATATATTTAATATTAAATTTTGTGACTCGACTGACAATAGCCGGCGGCATAACAAGCCATAGCCGGCGATTTGCCACCGGTGACCGGCTACTTTTGAGACCGCTGTACGTGCATATCAACGGATCTGCTCATCAGAAATAGAAGAAATATTTACACTTGAGTTGATCTTCGGCTGGATCAAGTCGAAGTTTAAAAAAAAAAAAAAAAAGCATCGCTCATTATCAGTGTCGCAGTTTTCAAGATTGAATTGAATTGCTGTCCTGAATCATCTGAAGCACATAAAATCCATACGCCATCTCGCAACAAGTTTTACCTCCAAACAGCCTAAACTATGGCTGGCAGATTTTATCCTGTTTACGGTGGGCGTTCCCACCGCGAAAGAGAAACCAATCAAAACCGAAGGAGTGAAAGTGATTACTATGTGAACAGTCTTTTATGAATGCAAGAGTGGGAGCTCAGTGCTCTGACTCCTGTGTGACTGAGGAAGGTGACAAGTTTTATGTTTTGTCTAATTTAGGTAATTTAAAAATTATATTATTTTTTGGCAGTAGGCACATAGGAAAGTGTAAAGTTTCTGTCAATATGTTTATCATGTTTGTATGATTAAAAACTTGCAAAGATATTTATCTAAATACATGACCTACTCATTCTAAACCTGTCGAGCTTCACCGGCGAAGCTCTCGACCCCAGAGGGTTAAAATGCACACTTTGATCATTTCTGTTGCTTGTAAAAACGAAGGAAACATTTGTTAAAACCTCAAACACTGTCTCTTTGTATGAAAATGCTAACTTTTGCAGTTGACTATACTTGTGACTTGTACGTCTAATTTCCACTTGTTTGTCACTGTCTCTTCCTTTCTGCCTTTATTTCGTGCTTTTTTTTTTTTTTGCCATCCTGTATAGGATGAGCAGAGCTCTGTGGCGATGCTAAAGAAACACCAGATCCTGGAGCAGGCAGTGGAGGACTACGCTGAGACTGTGCACCAACTCTCTCAAACCAGCAGGGCCTTAGTGGCTGCCGGACACCCAGAGAGGTGAGGATTTGGGTATTATGAATAGTAGGGCGTCTGGGGGGGGATAATGACTACCCAGGGCCCCACTGCATGTGGGGGGCCTCGAAGCCTGGAATGAAAAGGGTTTTTTTCTTTCTTTTTTCACATAAATATTCTGGAAAAATCAGCTGAGATACAAAACTTTGTTTACAAGAATATAAGAGACTCTCCAAATCCACTCTTGCCCCTTCCAATCGACGCAAAATAGTTGAATCCACCCCTGCACTAGGATGGGTCTCCTATTATGCTAAATGAGCAGAGTGACTGCTTATGCCAGAGCGCTGATTTTTCAATGCTAGTCATAACATTAGTCATGTCTTTCCCCATGAAAGGCAAATCCGTATATCAAACGTGAAAAGAAAGGAAAGAGAGAGAAAACAAACCAAGGGAAAACAGCTACTGACCAATTTCTTTTACAAGAAAGAATGCACCTCACACACGGAAACTCCATTTTTAGTTTCTGTAGTTTAAGTTTCAGTTTGTTTCTACAGTCATTTATCATTTCTTTGTAGTTATTAAGGTAAACACAGAGCTCTATCCCTGTAGGGATCCTTTCCACCATGTTGCCAGACACACAACATTTTGAGCCTGTCAGTCCTGATTTGACATGCATGCCTGCCCCATAGGATTACACTGTACAGCTGAGTTTCAGGTTTTAGCACTGTAACGCAGGACTGCTGGGCCAATTTCAGTCGTTTCTCCTTAGTAAAAATTTGGACTCAAAAAGATCTAAAAATAACTCTGATCAAAAATCCATGAGTTCATCTTGTTTAAAGTTAGACGGTCTTTCAATTTCATAAAATCAGTGAAATTTAGTCACATATCACAATGTTTTATTTCTGCAATATCTAAAAAAAAACAAGCCCCGAGCAAATAATGTGCATGAAATCGCGCGCTTCGCACAGTGCTCATGTGCAGTTCTATTTCGTTTCTACTGACCGCCAGAGGCGGTGCTTTCAGCACATGGATATCCATCACACGAACGTGCAGGTCGAGTAATAGTAACAACAAAGTCACGTGTGACCTGGGTGACGTCACCCCGTGACCCCGGCATAAAAGACCGGTAAACCCAGGAAGTGACCTCTTACATCTTCTCGCGTTTGCAGGTTGCGAGTTGGATTGAAATTTGGACAAAGCGCTGTGGTAGTTTCGTTACCCGTAGGGTTGGGGCTGTGCTTATGCACCCTCCAAGAAACTGCGCTAAGTCCACCAACTCCTTTCTTCTTGTCGTTATATTCGTATTGATTTATTACTCCGTAAGCTGAGCGCTCTCGCTCGGTGGAGTTAGCTGATTAGCCCTCCGGGGCGGTGTCCTCACCGCTGGAGGCCGGCTTGTTTTCGCTTCAGGTAAGCGGGTTTCATTTATTTAAATTAAAGCGGCGTTCCTCTCGCCGCTGTTTATCAGTTCTGCGGCGCTCGGCGCCTATCCTTGTTAATATTATTAACCACCTTGTTTTGTGTAGCCTCGCCGCCGGCCTGTTCACAGGCCGGCTGTCTTGTGTGTTGTATTCGTATTGATTTATTACTCCGTTAAGCTGAGCGCTCTCGCTCGGTGGAGTTAGCTGATTAGTCCTCCAGGGCGGTGTCCTCACCGCTGGAGACCGGTTTGTCCTCATTCAGGTAAGCGGTTTTCATTTATTTAATTTAAAGCGGTGTTCCTCGCCGCTGTTTATCAGTTCTGTGGCGCACTGCGCCTATCTTTGTTAATATTATTAACCGCCTTATTTTGTATAGCCTTGTCTCCGGCCTGCTCACAGGCCGGCGGTCTTGTGGGTTGTATTCGTATTGTTACTCCGTTAAGCTGAGCGCCCTCGCTCGGTGGAGTTAGCTGACTAGCCCTCCGGGGCGGTGTCCTCGCCGCTGGAGGCTGGCTTGTTGTCGCCCAGGTAAGCGGTTTTCATTCATCTAAATTAAAACGGTGTTTCTCGCCGCTGCTTATCAGTGCTGTGGCGCACGGCGCCTATCCTTGTTAATATTCCCGACCACGGGTGTGTTCGCCCGGTCGTTTTTCATTACCGCCTGATTGTTTATTTTGGGCTGCTTACTTGGGGTGTTCTCGCCCTATTTTTTAAGTTCCCTTCTGCCAGCCAGGCGTCATGGACCTCTTCTCTCGCTGCGCCAACTGCCGGTCCCCCTCGAACCGGAGGACGGCCACCGCGAGTGCCCCTCATGCCTGGGTATTGATCACCTGCGGCAGGGGCTGACGGACATGGCCTGCGCAGACTGCATGTGCCTGAGCGTGGCTGCGCGGACCGCCAGGCTGGCTCGGCCGGATTCTCCGTCTGACATCCCCCGGGCCTCGGGGGGACAGGACACGGTGTCGGCTGCAGCAGCGGGGCCCAGCAAGCGCCGTGGGTTCCCCCACACGTCTTCGCTTCTAAGGCGAAAAAGAAGCGCTCGGGCGATTTGGCTCAGAAGGTGGAGGTGATGTCCACCGAGCTGGAGGAGATGAAGGCCCTGCTGGCGAATCTTCAGCCTCCGCCACAGGGGGCAGTGTTCCCGCAGCCACCCCTTCTGCCTGGCAGCCCGACTGTTCACCATCACCACCGCTTCTGTCACCGGCCGTTGATGCACGCGGCCTGGATGAACTGTCGATCCGGGCTTCGGAGAGCTTTGACTGCGGTGGGTCCGATGGTCACGGCTCCACCTCTCCGGCCGGTTCCCAGGTCACCAGCCATGGCACCGTGGCAGCGTCGGAAGGCGGATGCTCATCCATCCAGCCAACGCTGAGGGCTGCATTGGCCCGTCTGGGGTTGGACACGCACCGGTGGCCCAGCATCAGAGTGCTTTCTTCAGAGGTCCCACATAGCCTTCCTCGTTGTCTGTTCCGCCCTCGGCCTCATACATCGAGGAGTTACAGAGGTGTTGGGCGGACCCTAGATGCCTTCCCACCTCCCTAGTGACTGCAGGGCCCTGGCGGCAATGCAGGACACCCCTACCTATGGCCTCCTGCAGATGCCCAACATTGAGAAGCGGCTTTCATTCATTCAAATTAAAGCGGTGTTTCTCACCGCTGTTTATCAGTTCTGTGGCGCACAGTGCCTATCCTTGTTAATATTATCAACCGCTTGTTTTGTGTAGCCTTGTCTCCGGCCTGCTCACGGGCCGGCTGTCTTGTGTGTTATATTCGTATTGGTTGTTACTCCGTTAAGCTGAGCGCTCTCGCTCGGTGGAGTTAGCTGACTAGCCCTCCGAGGCGTGTCCTCGCTGCTGGAGGCCGGTTTGTTGTCGCTCAGGTAAGCGGTCTTCATTCATTTAAATTAAAGCGGCGTTTCTCGCCGCTGTTTATCAGTTCTGTAGCGCACGGCGCCATCCTTGTTAATATTCCCGACCACGGGTGTGTTCGCCCGGTCGTTTATTTTTTATTTCCGCCTGATAGTTTATTTTGGGCTACTTACTTGGAGCGTTCTCGCCCTATTTAAGTTCCCTTCTGCCAGCCAGGTGTCATGGACCCCCAGACGCTGGAGGGGACGAGCGCGGCATCACGGGAGCTGTGTGACGCGGCTCCAGGCCTTTGCCTACTCGTCGCGGGAACTGGGTCGGCTGGTGTCGTATCTCACCCTCGGTCGCCAGCAGATATGGCGGGCACAGTCCCCTCTGGCCGAGCCCGACCGGCGTGTGCTGCACACTCTCCCTGTTGTCCCCGGGGAGCTGTTTGGCGAAGCCACTCAGCAAGCCCTGGATCGGAGTGCCCAGGTCATCTAGGCGTAACAGCAGTTCGCTGGCCCCCACCAGGCCACCACCATGGCAATGCTGCCCAGTCCTTCAGGGGGCCCACACCGACTCTGTCTCGGCCACGCACCCGCCAGGAGACCAGACGGGTTGATGACTTTCGCCGCCCCACCACCTCCCGGACCCGCGGTGCCGCCCCCTACACCCAGTCCACTCCTCGTCGCCCCCATGGTGACCGACGGGGGCACTCTGGACGGCGCTGACATCAGCGCGCCGGCGGTTGGCCGCTTTTCCAGCGAACAGCTCCAAAGCTGGAGAGTGTTGACCCCTGGGTGCTGGTGACCCTCACCGAGGGTTACCGCATCCAGTTCTGCCGCCGTCCACCACGTTTTATGGGGTCAAACACACCACCGTGAGCCATCCGGGGAAGTCCCTCGTCCCCTGGCAGGAAATCACCACCCTCCTGGAGAAAGGAGCAGTCTCTCCCGTCGACAGGCAGAGACAGCAAGGTGGGTTCTACTCCAGGTATTTTCTGGTTCCGAAGGACGGCGGTATCCGCCCAATCCTCGACCTGAGGTCCCTCAATTCCCACTTGAGGACCATGAGATTCCGCATGCTGCGTACAGTGGATGTCTTACACCACATCCAGGCGGGCGACTGGTTTGCCACCATCGACCTGAAAGACGCCTACTTCCATGCTCCCATTGTGCCACACCACAGGCAGTTCCTGCGGTTTGCCTTCGAGGGCCAGGCTTTCGAGTTCAATGTTCTGCCCTTTGGGATATCGCTGGCACCCCGTGTGTTCACCGGGTGTGCGGCAGCGGCATCGGCACTACTTCAGGCAAGGGGTTTGCGTGTCCTGCCTTACCTGGACGACTGGCTTGTCTGTTCACGGTCAGCAGCTCAGGCCCGCACCAACATCGCGACTGTGCTCTCGCATGTCGTAGAGCTGGGGCTCAGGGTGAATTACAAGAAGAGCTCGCTGGTGCCCAGCCAGGAGACGACTTTCTTGGGCATGCACCTGGATTCGAGGTCGTTGATGGTAACTCCCTCCCAGACCAGGATCCACAACATCCGCCTACTGCTTGGCCGCTTCGGACGGGGTAGGTCACTCGCCCTGAAGACCTTTCAGCGCCTGCTGGGCATGCTTACGGCAGCCTCCTCTCTGGTCCCGCTGGGACTTCTGGACTTACGCCGCTTCAGAGGTGGTTCAACGGTCTCCACCTCCACCCGGTGCTGCACAGGCACAGGCTCGTGAAGGCGACGGATACTTTTTTCAGGCTCCTCCGTCCATGGAGGAGGAGGGCTTACCTTCTGCGGGGTGCTCCGCTGGCGGCTATCCCCTCCCGGAGGGAGGTCATCACCACGGATGCTTCCCTGGGAGGCTGGGGTGCAGTCTGGCAATGCCGGACCGTCGGAGGCTACTGGAGTCCAGGGCAGCGACAGCAGCACATCAACGTGCTGGAACTACGGGCTGTGTCCCTCGGCCTACAGCACTTCCTCCCAAGCCTGGCCGGCAGACACGTTCTGGTGTGGACAGACAACACTACGGTAGTGTACTACGTCAACCACCAGGGAGGCACCAAGTCCCTCCAGTGCTTGGAAGTGGCCGGCCAACTTCGGCGGGCCCATCGACATCTCTTGAGCCTGCGTGCCATGTACTTGCCAGGCACTGCCAACAGGGCAGCGGATCTGCTGTCCCACCAGGACCCTGATCCCGGGGAATGGAGACTCAACCCAGCGGTGGTTCTCGCCATCTGGGAACGTTTTGGCAGGGCAGAGGTGGACCTCTTTGCCTGCCAGGAGTCGACACACTGCCCTCTGTGGTTCAGCCTCCACGGCCCCAGTCCCCTGGGCTAGGATGCGCTGGCGCATGCTTGGCCGAGGCAACTGCTGTATGCCTCCCCCCCTCTGCTGCTGATCGTGCCAACCCTACACAGGGTTGCGATGGACCACCACGGGCTGCTGCTTGTCGCCCCCCCGGTGGCCGGGCCGAGTGTGGTTCCCAAGTTGCTGCAACTTCTGAACAGCGACCCCTGGTGCCTGCCAGTGAGGACTGACCAGCTATCACAGCTGGGAGGGCAGATCTGGCACCCGGATCCAGCCCGTCTGCAGCTCTGGGTATGGCCGCTGAAGGGCCGGACCCCCTGCGAGGTCCTTGTGAGCCGGCAGTGGTCAATACCATTGCAAGCTCTCGGGCACCCCCCACCAATGCCCTCTATGCCAACAGATGGAGGCTTTTCTCCAACTGGTGCTTAACTCGGGGGGAGGAGCCTACATGCTGCCCCCTGCCGACCATTCGACTGTTCCGCCAGTCTCTGCCTTGATAAGGGTCTTACCCCTGCCACCATCAAGG
Organism: Neoarius graeffei; assembly: GCF_027579695.1. Taxonomy (NCBI): domain Eukaryota; kingdom Metazoa; phylum Chordata; class Actinopteri; order Siluriformes; family Ariidae; genus Neoarius; species Neoarius graeffei. The sequence continues at coordinate 44,406,681 of NC_083571.1, read as the reverse complement.
TCTATGCAGCTGCCATCTCTGCTCAGCATGCCAGAGTTGGGGGAAGGACCGTGGGGTCCCACGCCTTGGTGGCACGTTTCTTGAAGGGTGCTCTCCGGTTGAGACCCCCCCGACGGAGCCGGGTACCCACATGGGACCTTCACTTGGTGCTGCAGGCTCTCTGCGACGCACCGTTTTGAGCCCCTGCTCACGGCAGACGTTTCAGGGCTCTCCCTGAAGACTGCCTTTCTTCTGGCCATTACATCAACGAGGCGCGTCGGGGAACTACACGCGTTGTCAGTCAGTGGGGAGTGCCTGCAGTGGCACTCCGGCGACAGTGGGGTCACCCTGTGGCCTAACCCCTCTTTCCTCCCGAAGACCCTCTCTGCTACCTTCGTCAACCAGCCCCTTAGCCTTGCGGCGTTCGAGGCGGGCCATGGTGAGAGGTCGGAACTTTTGTGCCCAGTTCGCGCCCTCAGGGTGTACGTGTCGCGTACAGAGGGCTTCCGTAGGAGTGACGCCCTGTTTCTGTGCCACACAGGACCGACGAGGGGTCTGGCGCTCTCTAAGCAGAGGCTATCCAAGTGGATAGTCGAGGCCATATTACATGCCTACAGGCACAGTGGCTTCCCGATTCCTCCGGCTGTCAGGGCGCACTCTGCACGGGGCGTGGTGGCCTCATGGGCATCACTGAAGGGCGTGCCCCTTTCAGACATATATGCAGCGCAGCCTCCTGGGCTTCCAGCTGCACCTTCACCAGGTTTTACCGTCTTAATGTCGTCCCACATAATCCTGTGGCGACGGCTGTCATTCCAGGCCCGTCGCAGCAGCACTGGGTACGGGTAGGCACTCCTCATGACCTGGTTGGTATTAGTCATCCATGTGCTGAAAGCACCGCCTCTGGCGGTCAGTAGAAACGAAATAGAACGAGGGTTATGTATATAACCGCGGTTCTATGAGTTTCGGATGACCGCCAGAGCTTGGCAGTCACTCGGAGTGTACACGAGAAGATTTGCCAAGAGGTCACTTCCTGGGTTTACCGGTCTTTTATGCCGGGGTCACGGGGTGACGTCACCCAGGTCACACGTGACTTTGTTGTTACTATTACTCGACCTGCACGTTCGTGTGATGGATATCCATGTGCTGAAAGCACCGCCTCTGGCGGTCATCCGAAACTCATAGAACCGCGGTTATATACATAACCCTCGGTTTACCTGCTGCCTCTTCTTTTGGGTTTTATGGCAGCTGGTATCCACAGTGTTGCATTACTGCCATCTACAGGTTTACCTTGACCGTGCACTGAAAGTTCCATCATTCTGTCACTAAACGAACAGCTGATCACACTGAGGTGCTTGCTGAGTGCCAATATTTATTAGTTTGGTCCTGCGTTTCCTTTCTTTCGCAACATAACGTCTTCTCACTTTTTGTTACTGTAGTCGGTCTTTCACGTTTCATTCGCGTCCTCTGTTTTTCTCTCCTGCTTCAAATTTGTATCCCACAATGCCTTGCATGAATGGGGAAAGCCCACCACGTCATGCATGACGTAGTCTGTTTTGCGTCATGGTGAAGCAAGAAAAAATGGTGACAAATTTAGGGCCATGTAGCCTTAAATTCATTAATTGTTCTATTTTTAAAAAAAAACATAAAATTGGAAGTCTGTGATTCGAATTCAGTAGCTTTCGGTCCACTAAAGAAAAATAATTGGGTGTCGGGGGAAATTTTTTTTTTTTAATGACCTACACTTAAATTCTGAAAGGCAGTCTACCTTTAAAATAACGTTAACTAATATCAGCAGTTGTTATTTGGATTGACAGTATTAAGTCAGGAATCTAGCTTGGAGCATATTTGCATTTGAAGGCTGTAACATGAAATAAATCATATATCATGTGCCATTGTAGCGATCAAAATTTCCTTGCAAAGCTAAAAACACAACGAAACACAGTCCTTAGTTTCAGAAACCGCCTCAGAAAGTGAAGCAGCAGGTCCCTCATCATCCAATGTTACTGATAATGTGAGACCAAGATGAGCTCATGTAGTGGCAACTGAACCTTAACCCAAGCAATCATTTGTAGCATTTTCAGCTGAAGGGAGCTAAGGAGGCTACTTGATTTTATTGTATGTTGGACTATACGCAGGTTAAGATACTAGTATCAAAGTATGCTTCATGCTTGTAGAGAGGTCTGTCCATGTTGCAGACAGTGAGCAAGATGTTGGAATGGAGGATGATTGAAGTAAAGAGAGCGAGGGACGTGAAGGTTCCTGCGAGGGTGTTGAGGAAGATGATCAGAGGACAGAAGAGGAAGGGGAGGAAAGTGAGGGCAATGCAGAAAAGTATTTGCCAGGGGACCCAGGACTTGGGCCAGAGAGGCTAACTAATCAATAGAGAGACAGAATTGTTTGCAAGCTGGCAAATGGTGCAGAAAAAAAAAAAACATGACTAAAATGGTACCCAAATATATGGATGGCAAAAATTCCCAAATTATCGTGAGTGTGTAAAGTTAGCCAATGGGCGTGAGAGAATGAAAAGAGATTGGCTTATTTATAGTGAGAGTGCCAAGGCTGTCTACTGCATTCCCTGCCTTCTGTTCTCTCATGAGCAGACACAACCATCCAAAAATGCTCTGAACAGCAAAGATGGATTTAAGTTGGAGAATATTAAATGGCTAAAAATGTACAGAAAACTATCAGAACATAAAACATACAATGATCAGCCATAACATTGATTATTATACATACAGGACACTTTTTCGATGGAATAAAAATGTGTTCTATTCCCTTCTAGCTGGTTTCATTCATTTGGTTCGATAGCATGCAATATTGTTAGCATATCGCTTATCCTACATGTATTACATCGCTCTGCCCAATTGCGAATGAGCGTTGAATATGGTTTACGATATTGCATGGTTGTCAAGACATCTCTGACGTGTGACGTCATGTTGTAAAACTTAAAGCGCTAGCGAGCAAATGTGACAATTTGTAAACAAGTATGACCACCAGGTTTGCTTTGTTAAATACGGAAGATTTTGAGAGAATTTTGAAAGAGAAAGACGTGTCGAACACCCAAAAGGAATGTGTCTATATAATTAATAATAATATTGGCTGGCCTTTTTGTGTGGTATATCAGATATATTCCATTCAGCTAGCATGATGTTGAACTCGACTTGTTCAGTATCATGCTAGCTAAATGGAATATATCTGATATACCACGTAAAAAAGCCAACCAATATTATTTAAATATCTCATTATTACAATGGCATCTGTTAAGGGGTGGGATATATTAGGCAGCAAGAGAACAGTCAGTTCTTGAAGTTGATAGGTTGGAAGCAGAAAAAATGGGCAAGCGTAAGGATCTGAGTGACTTTGACAAGGACCAAATTGTGATGGCTAGATGACTGGGGCTGGGCATCTCCAAAATGGCACATCTTGTGGGGTGTTCCTGGTATACAGTGGTTAGTACCTTTCTTTATCAACTTAAATATTGCTTTTGTTTAAAAAAAGCTTAATTTTCTTAATAACCAATAATAATTAAATAATGTAAAGGCTTTCGCCCGTAGTCAGCTGGGATAGGCTCCAACTTGCCTGCGACCCTGTAGGACAGGATAAAGCGGCTAGAGATAATGAGATGAGATGAGATAATGTAAAGGTTAATGACCGCAAGTTGGCCTAGTGGTTAGCGTGTCTGCTTCTTGATCAGGAGATCGTGAGTTCTACTCGTGGTCAGACCACAAGAAAGACATGTCGAACACACCAAAGACCATCATAAAAATGGTACCTACTGCCATCTGGAAGTCAAACTTTCATGGTTACCAGAGGACTGCCCCCCACCCTCACTGTAACCCTAGCTGTATAGGCAAGAGACCGAGGGCTATGGAAACAGAGATCGGCATCGCCCGATTGCATGGCGTGGAAAGGAATTTAGACTTTATATGTAAAGGTTAAAGTAAAATAGAGGTACTAACCACTAGTACCAAAAGTGGTCCAAGGAAGGACAACCAGTGAACCAGCGACGGGATCATGGATATCAAAGGCTCATTGATTTGCATGGGGCACGAAGGCTATATGGCCATATGGTCCAATCCCACAGAAGAGCTACTGTAGCACAAACTGCTGAAAAAGTTAACCTTTCTGATACTACACCTTTCTGTTTTAGCCAGCATTAACTTTTTCAGCAGTTTGTGCTACAGTAGCTGCTCTTGTTCTTCAGCCCCAGTCATCTAGCCATCACAATTTGGCCCTTGTCAAAGTTGTTCAGATCCTTGCCCATTTTTCCTGCTTCCAGCACATCAACTTCAAGAACTGACTGTTCTCTTGCTGCCTAATATATCCCACCCCTTAACAGGTGTCATTGTAACAACATAATGTTATTCGCTTCACCTGTCAGTGGCCATAATGTTATGGCTGATCAGTGTATTTGCCCCAGAAGAAGTCCTGTGTAAAATGGAAAAGCTTTCATCTCTCATTATTGGAAGCAACTGGAATTGTTTGTTTGGTCACCTTCAAAAACAACTGCAGACAGCAGTGGAGATGAATGAAATGATTTTCCAGAGGCTTTTGGATGTGACCCTACATTTGGCTTCAAGAAATCTTGCCTTCAGAGGCAAAACCTCAAATTTAAATGATGTCAATAATGGCAATTTTCTTAGTGTACTTGACTTGTCATATTATGATGCCATTGTACACAAGCACTTAGAAAAAGTATCAAGAGTAAGGGGGCCCACAGAGACTGCTCATATATAGGGATATATGAGACTGCTCATATATAGTTTTGTGCTACGTCCCTGGGTGTAAAGGATGGCAGGATTAACAAGAAGAAGAAAAAAAAAAAAAGAGTCCAGGTCACTAATGACTGATGCACTGAGTTTGGTGTTTTGGCTAATTATACCCCCGCTCCGAAGGAGGGAGGGAGGGTATACTGGTTTACCTCTGTCCGTCCATATCTCCGTCCATCCAAAATACCCTTTCTCTCAGCGACTACAAATCATAGACACTTGATACCAACTTCAGCTTGGGGTTCTATACTGTGTATACCATTTTCAGGTCTGTGGCACATTGACTTCCTGTTTACCAATGGAATGTGTTCACGAAACACATAGCGTGGATTAAAAAAAATTCCGTAACATTTTTCTCAGCAACTACAAAGCACAACTGCTTGGTATTTGGTACTGAGCTTCAGCTTGGGATTCTATACCATGTGTACCGTTTTCAGGTCTGTTGCACATCAACTTCCTGTTTACCAACTGAATGTATTTACAAAACATAGTGTGGATTTACAAAATTTTCGGAACACTTTCCTCAGCAACTACAAATCATAGCCACTTGGTACCAAACTTCAGCTTGGGGTTCTATACCATGTATACCGTTTTCAGGTCTGTCACACATCGACTTCCTGTTTACCGATGGAATGCATTTACGAAACATAGGGTGGATTTACAAAATTTTTATAACACTTTTCTCAGCAACTACAAATCACAGCTGCATGATATTTGGTGCCGAGCTTCAGCTTGGGGTTCTATACTGTGTATACTGTTTTCAGGTCTGTCTCACATCAACTTCCTGTTTTACAGACTAAATATATTTACGAAACGTATAGGGTGGATTTTGACGCTATTTCAAGAAGCAAAATGCTATTTCAAAATGACAGTTTACCAGGATGCTATTTGAAATCCCTGGGGAAAACACTGCTCTTTACTTGTTTCAGGGTGAATTATGAAGTCAGCATTCATAATAAGTGTCCTATTCCTTCGATTGTTTGCATTCTGATATAAGCGAGAGCGGGGGGGGATACATAAGTGAGCAGTAGCTCCCAGTTCATCTTGTTTTGTCTGAGACACATCAATGCTTTTCCACAGGTTTAAATTAATAATTTATTCTAAATATGTTAAAGGTTTAAATCGGCTATCCTTATGGTTTTCTAAAAGTTTTGATCCTGATAAACTAAGTTGGTTATTTTCTCATTCATTAGTGAGAGAATCAGCATGCGACAGTCTCAAGTGGATAAGCTGTATGCTGGTCTGAAGGACCTGTCTGAAGAAAGACGTGGAAAGCTTGACGAGAGATCCTGCCTGTTCCAGCTGAACCGTGAGGTGGATGATTTAGAGCAGTGGATTGCGGAGAGGGAGGTGGTGGCGGGTTCTCATGAGCTTGGCCAGGATTACGAGCATGTCACTGTAAGTCCTCCGACATATATCCTGGCACATACCGTAGCTTTGCGATTTCAACCACGGGCCTTATTTGTAAGGCTCTGTGTAAATTAAAATTTGGGTTACAGAGAAAAGAAAAGATGTTCACTCTTCTAAATGTAGCCTGAGGACTGAGGATATGTGAAATGCCTATAGTTGTCTGAAGGCAAGGCAAGTTTATTTATATAGCACATTTCATACACAGTGGCAGTTCAATGTGCTTTACAGAAGTAAAAGCAAAACAGTAAGCAATAGAAAATAAAATTACATAAAATAAATGGGGAAGAAAAATAATAAGAATTAAACAATAGTAGAAATAAAATAATAAAATGAAATAAAAGTTCAATTAAAAAAAACAGCAGAATAAAATAGAATAAAAGTTAAGTAAAATTTAAAACATGCAGAGACTGTAAAAGTAAAGAGTTTAAAAGTTTGAAGGGTATATTAATGAACCACCCTAATGAATATTCCTCACACTATTTATAAACCCAAACTCTGCATAAGAAGTGGCATGTACTATCTTGTGTGTTATTAATATTAGGCATGTTACGATTCACCCAGTTCACAATTTGATTCGATTCATGATACCGTATTTGGTGCACAATTCAACTTCCTCAATTTATTTTTGAAAAAAATTAAATGGAAAAAAAAGTGATTACCAAAAACATGAGAGATTTATTTTCCTATGCTTTCAACTTAAATATTTCTTTTGTAAATTAAAAAAAAAACCTTGTGCTTTATTTTCTTAATAACCAAGAAAAATTAAACCAATTTATGTAAAGGTTGGATTAAAATATAATAGCCTATTGACTAAAATGTTCCATTAGTTAAAAATGAAAAAAGTTCATGAAAAATAGGGTAGAATTGCAATCACACGTTTAATTTTTTTTGTGGGTTTTTTTTTCTCTCAGCATTAGAGCTGTTACTTCCGCCTAGGGTGAAGTCACAGGTATTCCCACTATTGTACTGCTGTCGAAACAATGCGACCACAGCTAAGATAAACTAAGAGATTATGCAGCCTGATGATAATCACAATTCTTTTTTTTTTTTTAATTTAATTGATTCGAATCATCGTAGATTTGTATCACGATTCATCGTCACACGATATATTGTTATATGCCTAGTTAATAAACAAGGTCTTGGGTGTGCATTTGCATCTAGTCAGGTGCTGTAGATTGGGAAAGACCTTATCTAGTTCGTTCTAAGAATACAGCACAGACTTTCTGAAATGTTAAGACGCATTGGATAGAATTGGACCTCTAGTAGTTAAAAGGTGAATTAAAACATGCGAATGGTTGGTTTGACCTTGATCTCCTTGATCACACCCGCATGACACTCCAGCTCCCAGATTCTATGGTTACAGGTTTTTTCAAGTCAATTTTATTTGTATAGCACTTTTAACAATAGACGTTGTTGCAAAGCAGCTTCACAGAAGTATATACATTTTAAACATATGAATTTAGAAATTTGTCCCTATAAATTGATCCCTATGTTAGTCTTTCAGCCAGCTAGCTAACTTGAGCTAACATCCCATTCTCCATGACCGGTTATGAATTTGTAAAATAGCAATATGCCAAAAGTGAATGCATTAAAGTAAAATTGGTTTGAAATGCAAGTTCTGCACCAGCTTTGTCCCTTTTGCTCATGCATGATACAGTGCCTTGCAAAAGTATTCATACCCCTTGAACTTTTTCACATTTTTCCGCCTTACAACCACGAACTTAAGTTTTTTATTGAGATTTTATGTGATAGACCAACACAGAGTAGCACATAATTGTGAAGTGAAACGAAAATGATAAATGGTCTTCAAAATTTTAAACAAATAAAAATCTGAAAAATGTGGTGTGCATTAGTATTCAGCCCCCTGTACTCTGATACCTCTAAATACAATCCAGTGCAATCAATTGCCTTCAGAAGTCATCTAATTAGTTAATAGAGTCCTACTGTCTATAATTTACTCTCAGCATAAATACACTTGTTCTGTGAAGGCCTCAGTGGTTTGTTAGAGAACACTGAAGAACAAACAGCATCATGAAGACCAAAGAACTCACCAGACAGGTCAGGGATAAAGTTCTGGAGAAGTTTAAAGCAGGGTTAGGTTATAAAAAAATATCCCAAGCTCTGAACATCTCAAGAAGCACTGTTCAATCCATCATTCAAAAATGGAAAAAGTGTGGCACAACTGCAAACCTACCAAGACATGGCCGTCCACCTAAACTGACAGAGCGAGCAAGGAGAGCACTGGTCAGAGAAGCAGCCAAGAGGCCCATGATCACTCTGGAGGAGCTGCAGAAATCCACAGCTCAGGTGGGAGAATCTGTGCACAGGACAACTATAAGTCGTACACTCCACAAATCTGGCCTTTTTGGAAGAGTGGCAAGAAGAAAGCCATTGTTGAAAGACAGGCATAAGAAGCCATGTAGGGGACACAGCAAACATGTGGAAGAAGGTGCTTTGGTCAGATGAGACCAAAGTTGAACTTTTTGGCCTAAATGCAAAGCACTATGTGTGGCGGAAAACTAACACTGCTCATCACCCTGCACACACCATCCCCACTGTGAAACATGGTGGTGGCAGCATCATGCTATGGGGATGCTTTTCTTCAGCAGGGACAGGGAAGCTGGTCAGAGTTGATGGGAAGATGGATGGAGCTAAATACAGGGCAATCCTGGAAGAAAACCTGTTGGAGGCTGCAAAAGACTTGAGACTGGGAAGGAGATTCACCTTCCAGCAAGACAGTGACCCTAAACATACAGCCAGAGCTACAATGGAATGGTTTAGATCAAATAATATTCATGTGTTAGAATGGCCCAGTCAAAGTCCAGACCTAAATCCCATTGAGCATCTGTGGCAAGACTTGAAAATTGCTGTTCACAGACGCTCTCCATCCAATCTGGCTGAGCTTGAGCTATTTTGCAAAGAAGAATGGGCAAAAATTTCAGTGTCTAGATGTGCAAAGCTGGTAGAGACATACCACAAAAGACTTGCAGCTGTAATTGCAGCAAAAGGTGGCTCTACAAAGTATTGACGCAGGGGGGCTGAATACTAATGCACATCACATTTTTCAGATTTTTATTTGTTTAAAATTTTGAAGACCATTTATCATTTTCATTTCACTTCACAATTATGTGCTACTCTGTGTTGGTCTATCACATAAAATCTCAATAAAAAACTTCTAAGTTCGTGGTTGTAAGGTGGAAAATGTGGAAAAAGTTCAAGGGGTATGAATACTTTTGCAAGGCACTGTATCTTTTTAGTATCATTACGTATTTTGCAGCAGGTCATGCTAATTTCCTCCACAACAATATTATCTGGTAGCTCTGCCATTTGCCATTGAATTTGAGGGGTTAGAAAAGGTGTAGAACAGGGGTTCTCAACCTTTGTGACCTCGCTGACTATTACACGCCTTGCTCTTGGAGTGATCTCTGTTGGTCGACCACTCCTGGGGAGGGTAACAATGGTCTTGAATTTCCTCCATTTGTACACAATCTGTCTGACTGGGGATTGGTGGAGTCCAAACTCTTTAGAGATGGTTTTGTAACCTTTTCTAGCCTGATGAGCATCAACAACACTTTTTCTGAGGTCCTCAGAAATCTCCTCTGTTCGTGCCATGATTCACTTCCACAAACGTGTTGTGAAGATCAGACTTTGATAGATCCCTGTTCTTTAAATAAAACAGGGTGCCCACTCACACCTGATTGTCATCCCATTGATTGAAAACATCTGACTCTAATTTCACCTTCAAATTAACTGCTAATCCTAGAGGATCACATACTTTTGCCACTGACAGATATGTAATATTGGATCATTTTCCTCAATAAATAAATGACCAAGTATAATATTTTTGTCTCATTTGTTTAACTGGGTTCTCTTTATCTACTTTTAGGACTTGTGTGAAAATCTGATGTTTTAGGTCATATTTATGCAGAAATATAGAAAATTCTAAAGGGTTCACAAACTTTCAAGCACCACTGTAGTGCACCTTGAAGCATGAGTCTCGATGATAAATATAGGCATCTTATAAATATAGGAAATTTTGGAGTCTCATCCGTTAGCTTTGTAACTGGTTAGTTCCAAGATCATGTTTACATCTGATTGTTTTGCCAAATATCAGGATTATATTTTGATCGGGTTTAACTGCATACACTGTAGACTTGTTTACAGCAAAGTTGTAGTTTCCGAAGTTCAGGGATATTCAAAATTATATACAGATACATGAACCGACTAAGTATTAATGTAAACATTTTATCGTAATCAATGAAAGCTTTACTTCGTGATCCCCACTCTGATATTATTATTATTATTATTATTATTATTATTATTTTATTATTTTTTTAAATACAGATGCTACAGGAGCGTTTCCGAGAGTTTGCCCGTGACACAGGCAACATCGGCCAGGAGCGTGCTGACGCAGTCAACAAAATGGCAGACGAACTGATCAATTCGGGTCACGCAGACGCCGCCACCATCGCCGAGTGGAAGGATGGGCTCAACGAGGCTTGGGCTGACCTGCTGGAGTTGATCGACACTCGCACGCAGATCCTGGCTGCCTCCTATGAGCTGCACAAGTTCTACCATGATGCCAAGGAGGTGCTTGGACGTATCCTAGACAAAAACAAGAAGCTCCCAGAAGAGCTGGGCAGAGACCAGAACACCGTCGAGGCACTGCAGAGAATGCACACCACCTTTGAACACGACATACAGGCTTTGGGAACGCAGGTGGGGGTGCATTCTCAGTGTGAGGCTCTTGAAATAGAATTTTTCCAGCACAGATAGCATCCAGCAGCTTTAATATATTTGTTTGGCCAAATAAAAGATAAAGGATGGAGTGCTTTGCTATCTGTGAGACAGGTTAAGCAGCTGCAGGAGGATGCAGCCCGTTTGCAGTCAGCCTACGCAGGAGATAAGGCTGAGGATATCCAGAGGCGTGAGGCAGAGGTCCTGGAGGCCTGGCGTTCTCTGCTGGAAGCGTGCGACGGACGCCGTGTGCGTCTAATCGACACTAACGACAAATTCCGCTTCTTTAGCATGGTGCGTGATCTGCTGCTTTGGATGGAGGATGTCATCCGGCTCATTGATGCGCAGGAGAAACCAAGGTATGTTGCATGATTTATGCTATGAGCTGCTCACAATCCCCCCCCAAAAAAAAAATATAGATGACTTGCAACCACATGATCAAAATGTGCTACGTCATGAGCGTCCGCCATGATGGTGAATATACAAAGCGACTAGGATGGCAGCCGCTGAAAGCGTGTCTGCAAACAATGCTGAATTTTCTCAGTATTACCATGATTTGAATGCTCGAGCAAAGATTCGATACAAAGAGGAGATAGATCTGTGTGGTTTTAACTCACATTTATTTAAAAAAGTCAGAATTTTCTGAAGATAAGACGCGTCTACCGACCATCGAGTACCCAGATCTGGTTCGGCTGCCGAAGAATCAAGTCCGACCTTGGACAAAATGTAGCCCATTTTCTGAGTGGGTGCCCAGTCTGGCTTGTTTCTATCGTATAATTTTGCTGGCGCTCCTAAAAGCGAAATGGTAATACATTAGGGTGCATCAGTTGCCCCCTAAAAATGAAAAGTTCCTCCAATCATGATGCATTTTTGTTTTTATGTTCCTTTTGGTAAGAAAACACACTGGGTGAAATATTTTGACAAAATTCAAAAGTTTAATGGTGGCACCAGGAGCTCAAAGTTATGGAAAAAGCTGCTATTTTATGACTTTTATGACAAAATTTCGATCACTTTTCATGAAACATTATGGCACCTTATAGAGTATACCAAATATCTTAGATACACATTTTTAGTACATATTCTAAATATATTATCAAGCACAGTTTGAGTTTTAGCTGTTCATTGAATCATTGTTCAACTACTTTTAAACAATACAAATGTATTATGAATCACATTAATGATTCTCAATCCCTTGCAAAGGTTCTTAACATGATCTCTGGCTCACAAGAAATCAATAAATGGAGTCCAACATCGTGATTCAAACCTTACGCGAAAACATAAAATAAGCGTTTTTTGGCAAAAAAATGAACCTCATGGTGCCACCATTAGACTTTTGAATATGGTCAAAAAATTCTACAGGATGTCTTTATTGGTGAAAAGGAACACCCAAACAAAAATGCATCAGATTTTATGAAAGTGAGGGCAACTGATGTACCTTACATGCATTAAAATTATCACAAGACAATGCTCATTTTCTAGCAAGATTCTAGCAACACAAACTAAAATTCTTCCATGATCTTATCAAGAAAGATTTAGAATCTCACCTGAGATAAAATGATTACTGCAAACATGAGCTGTTTTGGTTTTTGCCTCTGTTAGATCAGCCCTGCCGATGTTGTTCAGCCGTGCTCGTCTCCTCTCCGTACTAAGCCTCAGAGTTTCCTTGCCCTCTTTCCGGATCACGGATGGAATTCTAAAAAATCAGAACATGCCACGGTCACGAGTACTGTTGTGACCACAACCATATACAGCATAAATAGGGTGACCAGATTTCCCTAGTCTGAAACCGGGACACTTTTGCGCGTGACCATGCTCGTGCATGCACACCTTTTTTTTTTTTACGTAAACGTGACACTCAGAGAGGTGCTCTTATTTTGTTGAAGCTCACATTTATCAACATCTCACATGAAATAAAACAAACAGGCATTTTGTTATCTAGTAGCATAGTGGTATACAGATCAGTTAAATTATGGTCAGACAACAGATTTTGTAATGGCTGAGAATAGGCCAGGCTATGTCCATAGGCCACATTTAAACTGATTTATTTCACCTGTTTGTGAGAACACCAAGAAGAATGCATATGCACATGTAGGCTATATCTCTAAAATTGTATGCACTATAGCATGAACTTAAAAAGTAGATATGTGACCTCAACGTAGCCTAGGTCAGAATCAACCTTACTAACCATTCCCCACAACTGAATGAATAAAGCAAGAAGATGTGTACAAAAGTGAACACTTTAATGGAAGGTGCAACAAGCTGTTCAACACAGCAATATGGCCAAACTGTCAGAATGGTATGTTAAACAGAAACAAAAAAGAGACAAGTGATTTGAGAATATACACTCAAACAAAACAGCAATAAAGGAGGAGAGGGGCGACAGCCTGAGGAAAGCCCCCACAGGAGCGCACAGCATTTGCAACATAGGCTACCCAACTCAGTACAAGAACAAAGCACGTAGTGTGTGCAGTAGGCTTCGTGTGCATTGTTCTGCACCTCTCGGAGGAAGGGGTAGGTGCCCTGTAAATCTTTGGAAAAGGTACATTTTCTTTTTGGCATAATTGCTGCGGCATTACTGCTGCTAGACAAAAAACATTCGTGCCAGTTAATGTTTATTTTATTGTTGCATGGCAACACGTTCTGTTGTCTGGAATAATGTGGCTAAATAAACACCCATGCCACAGGGCCAGGGGGCAGTAACCAGGAAAGTTTGCGATTCCTGTCAATTCATCAAAATAGTAAATGCAGACATTTCTCCACTAACGATTCCCACGCTGCTCAGTCACGAGTGGCGAAAACCGGGACATATCCGTGTCCCGACAGACTTTTGTCGGGACTCGGGACACACAACCCCAAATCGGGACTGTCCCGGTCAAATCGGGACTGTCCCGGTCAAATCGGGACTGTCCCGGTCAAATCGGGACTGTCCCGGTCAAACCGGGACGTCTGGTCACCCTAAGCATAAATATATGGCATAGCTAAAAGAACGCTTAAAGCAGTGGAAAAACAAAGAGTTGCGCACGCATGACTGTTTTGCATGGAATGTTGCTTGACCCCACATTTGTATCTCCACCAACATGGCTGACATCCGGGTTTCTATTTTACTTTGACATCACTTGCATTAATAAGGAATGAGTATTAATGAGGAATTAATTGGAAAAAGAACAGTGATTCATTTCCTTATGAAAACTGCATAATGAAATGAGCGTTACAGTGAAATTAAGAAATGAATGTGTTTCTTCAGGGACGTTTCATCCGTGGAGCTTTTAATGAACAATCACCAAGGCATCAAGGCTGAGATCGATGCTCGCAATGACAGCTTCACCTCCTGCGTCGAGTTGGGAAAAACTCTACTTTCACGAAAACACTACGCTTCTGAAGAGGTCAGGAAAAACTTGTTTCTGTATCTCTACTGTCTGTCATAATTTATTGCAGTAGATGGTTTCAGCATGGTCTGTGTGGAGTGGAGAGTTTGTGAAGGTAGGCTGAATTTGGTTGTATTTAAAAAAAAAAAAAAAAAAAAAAAAAGGATATTACAAGCATTTAGCAAACACTCTTATCCAGAGCGACATCCAACGTACCCAGAACAGTCTGGGGAGCAGTTGGGGTTCAGGTGCCTTGCTCTTCAACCATTCCTGTTAGTCCAGGGAATTGAACCGGCAACCTTTTGGTGCCAAAGCTGCTTCTCTAACCATTAAGCCATGGCATCAAAAGAATTCTTATTAACTGACAGTGTGTATCATTATTATGTTAATACTCTAATTATTTTTGTTGACAAAATGCAGTTTTATTATCCCCCTGCTGGCCGAAAGGCCCGAAGGGGTATTATGTCGTGGCGATGTCCGTCCATCTGTCTGTCCATCCGTCAGTCCCGGGAAGGGTGCTTACATTCTGAAATCAACTCCTCCCCCCAATTCATGGAGGAATTTCACGAAACTTGGCAGGACTCTTTGTTATATGCCGGTAATACACATATTGTAATTTTGTTAAATTGGGTCACATTTTACCAGAGTTACACCCCTCATCTCATCTCATCTCATTATCTCTAGCCGCTTTATCCTTCTACAGGGTCGCAGGCAAGCTGGAGCCTATCCCAGCTGACTATGGGCGAAAGGCGGGGTACACCCTGGACAAGTCGCCAGGTCATCACAGGGCTGACACATAGACACAGACAACCATTCATACTCACATTCACACCTACGGTCAATTTAGAGTCACCAGTTAACCTAACCTGCATGTCTTTGGACTGTGGGGGAAACCGGAGCACCCGGAGGAAACCCACGCGGACACGGGGAGAACATGCAAACTCTGCACAGAAAGGCCCTCGCCGGCCACGGGGCTCGAACCCAGACCTTCTTGCTGTGAGGCGACAGCGCTAACCACTACACCACCGTGCCGCCCACAGTTACACCCCTTGATTAACAAAAATTATACTTTGACAATTTCATGAAGGTGTGTTTTCCTTCTGAAATCAACTCCTCTCACAATTATTGGAGGAATTTCACGAAACTTGGTAAAAGGCATTGTTATATGTCGGTAATACGCATATTGTTATTTTGTTCAATTCAGTCACGTTTTACCAGAGTTACAGCCCTTGATTAACAACTTTGTACTTTCACAATTTCATGAAGGTGCATTTGCCTTCTGACATCAACTCCTCTCACAATTTTTGAACAAATTTCTCAAAGCTTGGCAAAAGGCCTTGTTATATGACAGTAATACGCATATTGCGATTTAATTTCATTTGTGAAAATTTTACCAGAGTTTTGATCTTTGATTAAATATCTTGTACTTTGACAATTTCGTGAGGGTGTACGTTCTTCTGAAATCAATTCCTCTCACAATTTGTGGAGGAATTTCACCAAACTTGGCTAAAGGCTTTGTTATATGAGTGATTCCACGCTTATGGGTACTGAAATGGGGACATGAACTTATTCACCTAAAACCATTTCTTTTTTTACCATCAGGTCACAAAACATGTAATCTTTAATGAATGATATGTTAAAAGATAACTTTAATTTTCTGAGATGTAATAAAAACATATTTATATGCCAAAGTCAAGCCTATGAGTTCCAAAATGATGTCTGTTACATTACTTCTGTTACGATTGTCCATCTCGCGTCTGTTACAAATTAATTACAATCTAGCTATATACCATGTTAATCTTATTGAAAGAATGTGTATGTTTATTCTACTACACATGTTTATTAATTATATTTGCTAAAACATCACCTTCCTATGTTTCAAAAAGTAATTCTACATTGTTAAAATTGAGAATATATATGTCCACAACACTTCTGTTACGTTCTGACTTTGGCATATAAATGTTTTTATTACATCTCAGAAAATTAAAGTTATCTTTTAACATATCATTCATTAAAGATTACATGTTTTGTGACCTGATGGTAAAAAAAAGAAATGGTTTTAGGTGAATTTTTAAAAATAAGTTCATGTCCCCATTTCAGTACCCATAAGCGTGGAATCACTCATATGACATTTATATGCATACTGAAATTTCATTTAATTTGGGCAAATTTTCCCAGAGTTATGCCCTTGATTATTAACAAACTTGTACTTTGGCCTTTTCATCAAGGTGTGCTCGCTTTCTGAAATCAACTTCCCTCAATTTTTATTATCCTCTGTTGTATCTTTGATTCATTGATGCAGAAATTCATGTGGTTGGGACATAGCTATACTGAAGATCTGATTTGGTTTGAATGTTTGGTATGAGCTGTTGACGTTCATGTGCAGTAGCTAATACATGTCACAAGGTGGCACTAATGTTCTGATAGGAGTTAAAGGTGCCAGAAAGCAGTGTTGTAAAAAATCCAGGAAATGGAAACAAAAAAGAAGCCCTGTGTCTGAAATTGCTCACTTGTTCACTACTCCCTACTCACTACATAGGGAATTACTAAATAGAGGACTATAGTGAGCTCTTGAAAAAAACTCTTCTGACAATAGTCAGTTGCGCTGTTATTTACATCATTACTTTCGCACAATTAAAACGTGCCAGATCAGTCAGCTGGTGGGTCATAAATCCATATTATACTGAGCGTATTTCCCACATTAATAAATACAAAGTACTTTGTGTCTGCTGCATCTTTCAGTTCTTTTAAATCAAGGCTGAATACTTTTTCTTTGCCGCTGCCTTTTATTCAATCAAGTTTGAGGCTTTTGATTTGATTTCTTTCAGCGTGACCACAATGCATGATGGAATATATTGTTTGGTTAGTGACCATCAGTTGTACACTATTGTATAATATTGATGTTATTAAAAACAATAATAATGAAGGGTGAAATGTGACAGGACAACAAATAATAAGTCAGTTGGCAGATGAGACAAGTTTTTTTTTTTTTTAATGATCAAATTCCCCTAGCCCTCCAGTCTGTTAATTTGTTTTCTAAAGCATCAGGCCGACAATTGCATTTAGATAACTGTGAAACGATACTGTTACATGAATGCCCCCTGCAGTCATTGTATGGTATAAAAATTAAGAAGTGAAATACTTGGGGATTGTTATATCTAGGGATAAAGTAATAACTGAAAATAAGGATATCTGTAATAACTTAGAAAAACGTAAGTCAATTCAAAACAGATGGCTGCAGAATCACAAATGGAAGAGTAATGTCCAAGATGAACAGTTTATCTAGACTCATTTACCCAGCGTCTTCCTTATCCATATCGCCAAAGATGATCAAAGCTATAAATGATGTTCACTTTAAGTTTATATGGAGAAGTACACTTTTTGAATATCTGTACTTGAGTATTTTTTTTTTGTTTTGTTTTTTTGGAAAATTATGACTTTAACTTCACTACATTTGAAAGACAAATATCGTACTTTTCACTCCACTACATTTCTATCAAGGTTCTCGTTACTAGGAAGCAGCTTTAAAAATGGATGCTTTTTTCTTTTCTTTTCTAAAACGTGATTGATTTTTTTGCAGGTGACACTGAGAGCCTATCAGTAAATCACTAGGGTTACGTCACGTCCATAGACTGTATAAAATCAAGTTCAATGATTTCTCAGCAGCATTATTTGAACACGATCAGCTGATGGCAGAATGGAATAAGGTGGTTCTTCTGGGGAAATTATGCATGCACTCCTGGCTTTATCTAGAACCCATGTTTCAGTTTTCTGAAAGAAATAGTCATTTTGTTTTAAATCTTTGCTTTGTTTGCCTAAAATGAAGCACATCACAGCCTCCAAAAACTCGCCGTCCAACCTGCGGAAGCATATTGAGGGATATAAACATTTTATTCCAAGAGAAAGCTTGTAATGAAGCTGTCTGTGCTTTTAGAGCTAGCAATAATATTGCAATAGCAATGCAGTCTGGTTAGTCAAATGACTTTCTATAGATTTGCCCGCCAAGTAGCCATAGCCTTGTCCACAGCTCACGTTTATACATAGCTAGTTAACTTAGACACTGTTACGCTACGTTCACACTGCAAGGCTTAATGCTCAATTCCGATTTTTTTGTGAAATCCGATTTTTTTGTGAGGTCGTTCACATTAACAAATATATGTGACTTGTATGTGATCCTCAGTATGAACGAAAAGCGACCTAAAAGTGTTCCACATGCGCATTGCAGGATACGACGACGTCACACGCAGTGAGCATGGCCAGTGTTTACGGAAGTAAAACCACCCGGTTGCGGTATGACCCATCCAATCTAGCTTGAATAGCTGTATCCCCCCAAATGGAAATCAGCTCCCTAACCTCTGTGTCCTTCCATTGAGAAGATTCAGAACCTTCACAGCCCGAAGCGTCCCTCGCATTGATGTCATGCACAGGGGCGCAGATACGTTTTTTGAAGTGGGGGGGGACAAAAAACTGGGGGGGACAAAGCTGCCAGCAAACCAACCCCGATATGCCTGTCAAACTTGTTGTGGGTTACCATAGCAACCAAGCTCGAGCTCGCAACCTGTGCAGTCTGCACAGCTCAACCAACCAAATATCAGTCTTTGTTTTGTTTTATGTGAATTGTTGCAACTATGTATACACTGCTGTGCACCTCAATAAACCGAATGGTAATTAGTCTTTTGATTTTTCCGTGAGGTTTGCCTTATGCAAAGAAAGACAGCATAGACGTTTTTTCCTCCCTATAAGTGGGGGGGACCGAACGAGGTGAATTTAAATCTGGGTGGGACGACTCCCACCCTCTATCTGCGCCCGTGATTATGCGCCATGTTGTTGTAACTTTTTTTGAGAGACCCGCCGCCTACTTCAGCGCAGAATAGTGACGTTTGTGGCTTGTTGATGACGTGTAAGTCGGATGAATGCGACCTGGCGGTTCAGACTGAAGTCACATATGAAAAGAGCGGATAGGAATCGGAATTAGGACCACATATCCAAACGGCCTGGGTCGGATTTGAAAAAATCGGATCTGTGTCGTTCATATTGTCAATAAAAGATCGGATACAGGTCACATATGGGCGAAAAGATCGGATTTGAGTCACTTCAGCCTGCAGTGTGAACGTAGCCATAGTTAACATGTAAAAATGGAGCTATGCTAACATGAATAACGTTAACTTATCTGAAGTGCTTTCAGAAATGTTTTAGGATAATCTTGCCAAATAAACAAAATGTAGAAATCTTTCTTTTCTAGTAACGTTAGCTACCAATATGATTTAGAGTTTGAAAAGATTTTGCTAGCATCAGGTGGAGCTTCACTGACTAGCTAGCTTAACGATAAACCACCATGATTCCACAGGCAGAATGAATACATATACTTATGCATGCGCGCACGCACACACACATGAGACCTGTGAGATGGACAGTATTGTACTCATCAGTCATAACAAATTGCTGGAAGTTTTTGTTTTGATGTCAGATGATGGGCTTCCTTTTTTTTTTTTTTGGTCTTGCTTAAAGCAGTGTTGCTGTTGGGCAGTTATTAACCTCGAGGTGTGGATCTGGGTTTTAATCAAGTTGGATTGTACGTTTTATTTTCTGAGCAAGCTGCATTTACAGCTATTCCACTGTCTTCCTGATTAACATACACATACATGTGTGCACACACTGCCAGAGCTGGGTCCGAACACTACCATGCTGCTTTGTAGGGGTGGGGAGGAGTGTTACAATTTAAAAAAAAAAAACGACTGGCTGTTTTTCAGTTCAGTTGTGTTTCATTTTGTAACGTCCTACCAAGCATTTATTCTACAGGTTCTAAAAGTTAGTCAGTAAATCCAGTCAGTTGCTTCAGAGGCATTAGGTTTTATACGTAAGCGTTGTGGCAATAATACAACAATGCATTGAGAGAAAATGTAGTTTTAATACTTGAGTATAAGCAAGTACTTCAGTACTTAAGTAAATATTTGACTGGACAACTTTCACTTGTATCGGAGTAACATTTGACCAGTGGGATCTGTACTTTGACTTAAGTAATGAACTTGGGTACTTTGTCCAACTCTGGAATGGCATCTTAAAACTGAAATGGCTGAAGTCCTTTAGGTTGAACCAGCACTCCTCCTGGTTCATTGTTCCCAACTTAGTTTTTCAAAAGATGGGTGGAATAGATTTTCTATTGTGTTGTGATTTTGAATGTAATTCATTGCCAGTTAAACTCTCGTTTTTTCATCAAGTTTACTCCTCTATTGGAAGCTAATTTGCAAACACAACTTCACACCACATAACACGCCTGTTTGGAATAATAGATATATTCTGTTAAAAAAGAAATCAGTGTTTATAGAGGAATGGAAATGTAAGGGGATTGGGGCTGTAGTCCATTTCATGGATGACGGCGGAAATTTGTTACAGCATGAAGAATTTTGCCAGAAGCTCCAGCTCCAATGCACTGTTAAGAATTACAATAGAATGATAAAAGTCAGTCTCATCCCTCTCAAATCAGTGGTCAAAGAATGGCTGTTATGGTCAAATAGTTCTGGACTGAGACAGCTCTGCATAGAAGGTGTTTGTGATTCTAAAGCCCAGCGCACACGGGTGATTTTCCATCACATGCATATTGCGATTTTTGGATACAAGTTTCCCCCTCATGTGCATGTTATCTGCAACCAGT
The DNA here is from genome assembly GCF_027579695.1 of Neoarius graeffei. Lineage (NCBI taxonomy): Eukaryota > Metazoa > Chordata > Actinopteri > Siluriformes > Ariidae > Neoarius > Neoarius graeffei. Next base: position 44,385,769 of record NC_083571.1, on the reverse strand, counting down.
GGGCGATTTGGGGAGGGGGATGCAAATCACATGGAAATCACATGACTACTTCACAGGCAAGGATTGGCTTAGCCTTTGGAGGTGATCGTTTCGTTATCGCAAAAACACATGTGGCAATATCTCTAACAAGTCAGCGATCTGTCGCAAGCAACAAAAAAAATCACCGTCGCAAATATCCGCCCACGAAACGATTTTTCGCTTGCGTCAAAAAGTTGCGCGACCAAGCAACAGAAAATCACCCGTGTGCGCTGGGCTTTAATGTACAAACAAAGTCATAAGGAATGTTTTGTTTAAAAACTACTTTCTCAACCCAGTGAAAAGAAATTATATTCTAAAAGAATTTGAAGCAGGAAAAGTTGAGAATACGGAAAGGATATATTTCGTTCCCTCTCCCCCCAAGGTGAAAGAAGTGAATTTCGAAATTCTTAATGAGATTTATCCAACAAACGAATTCTTAAGATTTAAATTTAACTTGGATGCTAACAGCTGTGTTTTCTGTGAAAGGGAAATTGAATGTTTAGAGCATCTGTGTTTCCCGTGATTCAGTATCCCATTTCTGGAATGAGATGCGGAGCTGGCTGCAGTCCAAGGGAATTGAACAGTCACCATTCCCAGAGAAAAATGTCAAGTTTGGTATTTTTACTACAAATTGTAACCTGGATTTTATGATCAATAATTTATTGCTGCTGTGCAAATTCATCATCCACAAATGTACGTTTTTCAAAACTAAACTCTGCTTAAATAATCTGAAGAATGAATTGAAGTTACTGAGTAAGTCCCTGTCAATATTAAATGAGGAAAAAAGCTTCAAAATTATTTTCTCTATTTGATAAGTTGACTGATTCTACTTTAGGTAAGATGAGCCCGGTCTTCCTTATGTATTTTTTCATTACATTAAAGTTTTTGTTTTATTTATTTCTGTTGCGTTTGTGTTTTGTATTTGTCTCCCATGCTCAGCTAGGCCTGTTATGGTTGCAACGTTTGTAAGTGCCATGTTTTGTTTGACTTATTCTTATAATAAAGGTTGATTTTAAAAAAAAATCCTCACTATCATTTCGGACAGCACTACAAAATGGTGTCCTCACTATATTGTGCCCTATATAGTGAGTAGGGGGTGATTTCGGACACAGGGAAGGAACTGGCATGAGTGAGAAAAGGTTGTTGTGTGCTGAAAGTTAATGATGTGCAATTGTTAAGTAAAGGTTCAGACTCAATGTGGTGTCTCGGTCTTTTTTGTAGAAGTTACAGCCAAGTTCCCACGTTTTTTTTGGTGCTGAAAACCCTGGAAGAGAAGGTTAATATAAAGCTAGCTGATAGCTGCAACTACCTAACTAGCCAAAGAAGAGCCAAAGAAAATGTCGGAGCATTTACAGAGACTGAAACAACGGCGCAGAGTTGTACGAGCATCCACAACGAAGTTACTGCGGATGACAGAAGAGGAAACCTGCAAGGATGATGTGAGTTGTGACTGCCTAAAGCCTAGGTCACAACCCGCCGTACATGCTCCTATGGCCGGTCTACGTGCAAAAAACGCAAGAAACGCACGGAGGGCGCGCGTGTGACGTGCTGATTTTCGAGCCGTAGACTGGCCGCAGACCGGCCGCAGAGGTTCTTTGTCATGTCAAACAAACTCTACGGGCGCTTACGTTTTTTTCAGGTTGCAAGACAAACTTACTGCCAACGTGCGTCTTTCTCCACGAACAAAAAAAACGCAGCGATTTGGGAAATGCCAAAAATCGTACGGCCAAAAAAATCGTACGTCCGGTTGTGACCTAGGCTTAAGAGAGCCACTGTCCATGCTGTCAGTTAAGGAAAAGACTCTCCTAGAATTAGCAAAGGATATTGAAAGGGAGATACCGATGGACAAGCTGGAAGCGGACATGGTGAAAACTGTGGATTATCAGGACAATCTTGACTTCTGTAAGGCTCGTGCAACAAGGATAATTGAAAGAGAAGAAGCCAGCATGCGCGCAAATGAAGCTCGCTTCGGCTGAGCGACGTGAATACAAGTTCAAGTAGACTGACAAATAGGCCGTCAGTAAAGTTACCTAAACTGTACATAAACAAATATGACGGTGAAATATAATGTAGCAGGAATTCTGGGATCAGTTTGAGACTGCTATTCATGAGAATAGAGAGCTGAGCAAAACTGAAAAGTTTGCATATCTGAAGTCATATCTTGTGGGTCCATCAGCAAGAGCCCTGGCTGGACTAAAAACAACTGCGAACAATTATGATGCTGCCGTACTCATGTTCAACAAGAGGTTTGGAAGAACGGACTTGGTTATAAGTGCACACATGGCAAAATTACTCAACTTGACTCCAGGAAAGAAATCTTCAGATATCATTGCCTGAAGACAGCTACAGTGCCTTGCAAAAGTATTCATCCCCCTTGGTGTTTGTCCTGTTTTGTCGCATTACAAGCTGGAATTAAAATGGATTTTTGGAGGGTTGGCACCATTTGATTTACACAACATGCCTACAACTTTAAAGGTGCACATTGTTTTTGTTTGTTTTTTTTTTTATTGTGATACAAACAATAAGATGAAAAAACAGAAATCTGGAGTGGGCATAAGTATTCACCCCCTTTCGGATGAAAGCCCTAAATAAGAGCTGGTCCAACCAATTCACTTCATAAGTCACATAATTAGTTGATTAAGATCCACCTGTGTGCAATCAAAGTGTCACATGATATCTATATAAATCAGCCTGTTCTGGAAGGACCCTGATTCTGCAACATTACTAAGCAAGCAACATGAAAACCAAGGAGCCTCCAAACAGGTCAGAGACAAAGTTGTGGAGAAGTATAGATCAGGGTTGGGTCATAAAAAATATCCCAAACTTTGAATATCCCAGGGAGCACCATTAAGTCCATTATAGCAAAATGGAAAGAATATGGCACCACTACAAACCTGACAAGAGAAGGCCACCCACCAAAACTCAGACATTAACCAGAGATGAAACAAAGATACCAAAAATAACATTGAGGGAGCTGCAAAGATCCACAGCGGAGATGGGAGGATCTGTCCATAGGACCACTTTAAGCCATACACTCCACAAAGTGGGGCTTTATGGAAGAGTGGCCAGAAAAGTCACTGCTTAAAAAAAATCACGTTTGGAGTTTGCCCAACAGCATGTGGCAGACTCCCCAAACACATGGAAGAAGATTCTCTGGTCAAATGAGACAAAAATTGAACTTTGGCCATCAGGGGAAATGCCATGTATGGTGCAAACCCAACACCCTGAGAACACATCCCTACAATGAAGCATGGTGGTGGCAGCAGCATGCTGTGGGGATGTTTTTCATCTGTAGGGACAGGAAAGCTGGTCAGGACTGAAGGAAAGATGGATGGCACTAAATACAGGGCAATTTTGGAGGAAAACCTGTTTAAGTTAGCCAGAGGTTTGAGACTGGGATGAAGGTTCATGGTCTAGCAGGACAATGACCATAAACATACTGCTAAAGCTACACTGGAGTGGTTTAAAGGGAAATATTTAAATGTCTTGGAATGGCCTAATCAAAGCCCAGACCTCAATCCAATTGAGAATCTGTGGCATAACTTGAAGATTACTGTACACCAACACAACCCATCTAACTTGAAGGAGTTGGAGCAGTTTTGCCTTGAGGAATGGGCAAAAATCCCAGTAGCTAGATGTGCTAAGCTAATAGTGATATACCACAAGAGACTTACAGCTGTAATTGTAGCAAAAGGTGGCTCTATAAAGTATTGACTTTGAGGGGGGTGAATACTTATGCACACTCCAGATTTCTATTTTTTCGTCTTATTGTTTGTGTCACAATAAAAAAAAAACAATGTGCACCTTTTAAAGTTGTAGGCATGTTGTGTAAATCAAATGGTGCCAACCCTCCAAAAATCCATTTTACTTCCAGTTTGTAATGTGACAAAACAGGACAAACACCAAGGGGGATGAGTACTTTTGCAAGACACTGTATATGATAAGTGTGAAGCCCAGATTAGAGGCTTGGAATCCCTAGGAGTGGTCTCAGGTACATATGGTGGATTGCTGTACCCTGTATTGCTCCAGATGATTCCAGACGATCTCGCCCTTGCTTATGCATGTAAAACAGGTTCAGGGTACAAGTTGAAAGTCCTGGAGCTCATTGCCTTCCTACATGAATTTGAAAGCAGAGAGCGTGCCATGCACTTAACCAAGGCAGGAAAGTTAGCAAAGACTCCCAGTCCACTTACCACCAATGTTGCATGGAAGATTCAGAAAACTTCGCATCAGCTGCAGCACGTCACACAGGCAGCTCAAACTCTCCTCAATACTGTTTATTCTGTGATGGCACAAGTCATAAGCCAGAGCTGTGTACAGACGATACTGTAAACATACAAAAGGAGAAATTAAAGAAGATGGGAAAATGTTTCATATGCTTTGGACAACGGCATATTGCCAAATTCTGTAGGACTAAGGGTGTTTGATGCAGCATGTGTGGATGAAGGCATCACCCCACAATGTGCGACAAAGGTAATGAAGCTGAACCTTACAAGCAGTGCTCAAAAAACAAGTGATACTGTCATCTCTTCTGTGGCTCCCCACCCTATAAGGAAACAGAATATGGTTCTTCTGCATACACTAACAGTATAGGCCAAGGGGACAAATGGGAGGAGGAAGGTGTGCTGCCTGATGGATGGAGGAAGTCAGTGGAGCGTTGTACTGGAGAAACAGATAAAGGCACTGGGACTGCCAATAGTGAAAAGAGAAACTTTTAAAGCTCCATACCTTTGGCAATAACACACCAGTAACAATGGAACGCAATGTGTCAACTTAGTCCTACAAAATATCTGTAAGAGAGAGCAACCTGTTGAGATTGAAGCTGTTGAAACAACATAAGTGAGCTCTGCCATCATGCAGGATCCTGGAGAACAAATCCGGCAGCAGCGACAGTGGTGCTTGAAAGTTTGTGACCCCTTTAGAATTTTCTATATTTCTGCATAAATATGACCTAAAACATCATCAGATTTTCACACAAGTCCTAAAAGTAGATCAAGACAACCCAGTTAAACAAATGAGACAAAAATATTATACTTGGTCATTTATTTATTGAGGAAAATGATCCAATATTTGTGAGTGGCAAAAGTATGTGAACCTCTAGGATTAGCAGTTAATTTTAAGGTGAAATTAGAGTCAGATGTTTTCAATCAATGGGATGACAATCAGGTGTGAGTGGGCACCGTGTTTTAGTTAAAGAACAGGGATCTATCAAAGTCTGATCTTCACAACACATGTTTGTGGAAGCGTACCATGCCATGAACAAAGGAGATTTCTGAGGACCTCAGAAAAAGCGTTGTTGATGCTCATCAGGCTGGAAAAGGTTACAAAACCATCTCTAAAGAGTTTGGACTCCACCAATCCACAGTCAGACAGATTGTGTACAAATGGAGGAAATTCAAGACCATTGTTACCCTCCCCAGGAGTGGTCGACCGACAAAGATCACTCCAAGAGCAAGGCATGTAATAGCTGGCGAGGTCACAAAGGACCCCAGGGTAATTTCTAAACAATTGAAGGTCTCTCTCACATTGGCTAATGTTCATGAGTCCACCATCAGGAGGACGCTGAACAACAATGATATGCATGGCAGGGTTGCAAGGAGAGAGCCACTGCTCTCCAAAAAGAACATTGCTGCTCGTCTGCAGTTTGCTAAATATCATGTGGACAAGCCAGAAGGCTATTGAAAAAAATGGTTTGTGAACGGATGAGACCAAAATAGAACTTTTTGGTTTAAATGAGAAGCGTTCTGTTTGGAGAAAGGAAAACACTGCATTCCAGCATAAGAACCTTATCCCATCTGTGAAACATGGTGGTGATAGTATCATGGTTTGGGCCTGTTTTGCTGCATCTGGGCCAGGACGGTTTGCCATCATTGATGGAACAATGAATTCTGAATTATACTAGCAAATTCTAAAGGAAAATGTCAGGACATCTGTCCATGAACTGAATCTCAAGAGAAGGTGGGTCATGCAGCAAGACAACGACCCTAAGCACACAAGTTGTTCTACCAAAGAATGGTTAAAGAAGAATAAAGTTAATGTTTTGGAAGGGCCAAGTCAAAGTCCTGACCTTAATCCAATCAAAATGTTGTGGAAGGACCTGAAGCGAGCAGTTCATGTGAGGAAACCCACCAACATCCCAGAGTTGAAGTTGCTCTGCATGGAGGAATGGGCTAAAATTCCTCCATGGGGGGTCGTCACACCAGTTACTAAAAGCAAAGGTTCTCATACTTTTGCCACTCACAGATATGTAATATTGGATCATTTTCCTCAATAGTAGTAAATAAATAAATGACCAAGTATAATATTTTTGTCTCATTTGTTTAACTGGGTTCTCTTTATCTACTTTTAGGACTTGTGTGAAAATCTGATTATGTTTTAGGTCATATTTATGCAGAAATATAGAAAATTCTAAAGGGTTCACAAACTTTCCAAGCGCCACTGTAGAAGATAGGGGACTGTCATCAGCAGACATCGCAGGCAGTAGTGATGAAGAATGGGAGTGGTCACTATTGATCGGTGCTGACTACTATTGGAAAATAGTGTCTGGCAGAATAGAAAGACTATCAAACTCCCTTGTTGCCATAGAAACCATTTTTGGCTTGACAGTGCAAGGACCAGCACCCATATCAAGCATGAGTGAAGTTTCATGCATGAAGATTACCATTGAGGAAACCACACAGGTTTCAAATCAGTTACGTGCATTCTGGGAAATACAGGGTTAGTCAAAATTATGTAAGCACTAATGGATTATTTTTCTCCTGAATGTGTGGTGCACCATGACTGCTGCTGGTGTAATTGGGCCCTCCTTTTTTGATACCCCAACAGTGATGTTAGACGTCTACTTACAATTAGTGCAGCAGTACGCCATTGATGAACTTCCACTACAGATCCAATTGGTTTCTACCATTTAAGTGTTAACATAATTTTGACTAACCCTGTAGAGTCACTTGGCATCTCCAGCAAAGGTGAAGAACAAGTTGATGACATTGAAGCCCAGCAAAACTTTAAGAGATCAGTCAGGTACGGCAACAGGAGATATGAAGAAGAAACAAAAAAGAAGAAACTGGCACGAGTGAGAAAAGGTGGTTGTTGTGCAATGAAAGTTAATGATGCGCAGTTGTTAAGTAAATGTTCAGACTCAACATGATGTCTCGGTCATTTTTTTGTAGAAGTTACAGCTAAGTTCCCACATCCTCCGCTGGCCAAAAGGCCCGAAGGGGGATTATGTCGTGACAATGTCCGTCCCAGGAAGGGTACTCACTTTCTGAAATCAACTCCTCTCACAATTTTTGGAGGAATTTCACGAAACTTGACAGGATTCTTTGGTATGTGTCAGTAATACACATATTGCAATTTCATTCAATTCAGTCGTGTTTTACCAGCGTTATGGCCTAGTCGCCAGCGGGGGATATTGTGCTCTTGGAGCACTCTTGTTTATATAACTGCCTGAAATTAATCCTTGTAAGTAAAGTACGACTCCAACTTAAACCTTTTCAACCAAAAGCTAGAACTAAAAATGTGATATTTTTAAAAGTTTGATCTTGCATATTGAATGTTTTGCATGTAAATTTTTTTACTCGTTTTTGTTACACAGCTTGTCTGTGGCTCTTTGTTGTATGTTGTAATGATATTTTAAGGCATTACCAAATTGTAAGCATTCTTTGTAGTTTTATTTCCTGTTTCCTTTAGGAAATTTAAGCTGTCTTGAAAAAAAAATTGACATCATATCCGATCTCATTTAGATGTTTAAAATGACATGAATCGGTGTTCATAAGAACGAAGAATAATAGCGTTTGATTTATAAGCACCTTTTCAGGGAACCCAAAAGCACTGTATGGACACATCACAGAACATGTAATCGGAAGAAGAAAATTGAAAGAAACTATTTTTAAAGTTAAATTACATTATGATGTGTTTGCTCAAGTTTTTTGTAGACCGTATGTACACATTTGTTTTTAACTGGAAGCCATTTCACTTGTGAGACGTTTCTTCTGTCTCCTGCTCAGATCAAAGAAAGGTTACTCCAGCTAACAGACAAGAGGAAAGAGATGATTGACAAGTGGGAGGACCGATGGGAATGGCTGCGATTGGGTAACCCAAGTTCAACATGAATTGAATTGAATACACTTGTGCTGTGGTAATCTGGTTGTTTGATTGTATCTGATTTTGGCATCAGTTCTGGAGGTGCATCAGTTCTCACGGGATGCGGGTGTGGCTGAGGCGTGGCTGCTGGGCCAGGAGCCATACCTGTCCAGTCGAGAGGTGGGTCAGAGTGTGGATGAGGTGGAGAAGCTCATCAAGAGGCATGAGGCTTTCGAGAAGTCGGCTGCCACTTGGGAGGAGCGTTTTGCCGCTCTGGAGAGACTTACCACGGTGAGAGAGGGGACACTTTCAGTCACTGTGATCACAATATTGACAGTCGCCATTGGGAAAAGATGTTTTTCACTATATGAAGTGTGTGTGTGTGGCTTTAGATGGAATTACTGGAAGTGAGAAGACAGCAAGAGGAAGAGGAAAGGAAGAGACAGGCCCAACCTGTAGAAGCTCCGCCTACTGAGACAGCATCACCACAGCAGAGGTGATTTTTAAATATGACTTGATTTAATTTGATCTATAGTTTGTGTTACAGATGGGTAATGAAGTGAGTTAAGGGATTCAAAACTTTTGTCCCAAATTTTTACATATTGTCGGGAGACTAGACCTCATTTTTAATGCCCATACAGTACATCATGGTACTACGTATATCACAAAAGCACTTTGATGCATTTTGTTTATAAAGCATAAATGTATTAAATCTCCTTTGCATCACTGATCACGCTGTCATTTTGACTTTTACTGTTTTGTAATTGAACTATTGATTACAAAATGCATGATTAAGTCACTTTACGTACTGGTGTATATGCAGATTGTCTGTGTTAATAAAAATGCCCATTTCTGTGTGTGTGTGTGTGTGTGTGTGTGTGTGTGTGTGTGTGTGTGTGTGTGTGTGTTTCTAGAGAGAGTGAACAGGTATCTCAGAATGGGCCGCCACCAGAGCAGGACTCTCCCCGGGTTAGTTACCGTTCCCAAGCCTACCAAAGCTACTCAAGCTTTCATAGTCGTCGAGGCACCACAGGACTGTGAACTCACCTTCGATTGGAGAACGGGAAAAATATTCAGTCCACTGTGCTCATGTTCCCACTCCTTCATAATTTCTCACTAGCACTGTTCTTTATATCTGAGTCTGCCGCTTTGTCTGCTTATAGAGGGTACAACGTAGTTAGCTTTGTTGCAGTTGGGTCCCTGTAGCCTGTATAACCTCCTCAACCACCTCCTCCTCGCAGTGTTTATGATTTCAAATATCTTTGCCGTTTTCAGTTTGTCTGTCACATAAACTGTATACAAGTCGGACAACGTGATGATCCTGATTCCCATCGTGCCACTTTGAAAACAAAAAGGGTGGCCCAGGAGGTCAGCATCTTGTTTGCCCTGTAGATGAATATTGGAGACAGTGTGCGCAGTAGATATGGGAGACGAGGCAGTGTGTCCACCTGATACTCGCCCGTGTTCCTTACTCTCATGCCCATGTTTATCAGTACACCCTCTCTTTATACTGGGAATGCTCATAGTCACTCTCAAGCACTTTACACACAACAGAAGACAAACTGCCCTCCACTTTTGTGTGTCTCATCCTGTCTACTTGTACGAATGGTCAGAATTCTCCCTCAGACAGCTTTTCATACAGCCAGCAAAACATCTATCCCATGCTAATGAGAGTGACAACTACATTAAAAAAAAAACACACACAATATAGTAGTGTTGTAACACAATGTCCAGACGTTTACATCACAGAAAAATACTGAGGCAGTTACACTGAGGAAGCTCATGTTGTCCATCTTATACACAGTTTATGGGCTATCTATACCGTATATTGGTCTCTGATGTATGCTATACTGTTGATGATAATTTTTATCAGCAGTAACACATTACTGCTTTTAAATGCTCGAGGGCTACAAGGGCTGTTTTGTAACCCAGGTGTGCAATATCTGGCTCACACTACTAGCTAGTAGGTACTGTAGCACAAAGCTGTTGAGTTAAGTTGCCACATGCCAGTTAGGCATAAGGCTAAACATGTATGGATTGACAGTAACATGGACATAGCTACTGCTTCTCTTGTTTGGTATTGCTAGGAAATTAAGCATCAGAAATGTCATGAGGTTTTTTTTCTTTGTTTGTTTTTTTCCATGAATTCCTCCCAAGATTGCAAATATTTTAAGAAAGTCCAGAATGAAAAGCTAATGGTAATTTTCAAGATATAGAGCTTTGCAGTACCCTGTTTAGGATTAATGCTTGGTTATCGCCGAAAGGTTTTTGGCTACAATGTTGTGATTTCTGTGAGATTGTGACGTTCTAGATAAGTCTTTCCAAAGTTTACATCCGGTTTATTTTCATGCACTGGTTAGCTTTTATTTAAATTTTCATTTCTAGAAGTAAGGATTTTGATAAACCCTATTGCACAAATCAGCACAAAGTAGTGATAGGTTTTATTTAACTTGTTTTTAGATGGGTGTCAACCTTTCTTTCAGTTTAATAATTAAGGACTGTAATTATAAACTTAGTTCCATATGAAGTCGTCTTCATCCACTGAATTGCCACCTCAAGATGCATCATGCGTTCCCTTAATTTTACTGGCTGTCATTAATTTAGCTTCTTTTAAAAATTGAAGCATCAAACTTCCTTCTGAAATAAAATTGTTGTACCCTAATGTACAACACTATAGGTAAGAGCACAAAAAGATATCACTTCAGGCAGAAAATTACAATTTCTTTGACTTTACAACTAAGAGGACTTTTTGAACTAGCAGAATATCCTTGTGCACGCATGTCCTTGCAGAGTACCAACAGTCAGGTCATTTTGATTAGTTAAATTCACGGGTGTCATCAATCATTAAAATCTGTTGTGCAACAGTCCTAGTTTTCACTACTGGAGTCGCCAATACTAACATACCTGCCTAAAATAGAAAGTGATCTTGGCACTGTGAACACTCGTAATTCCGTTATCCAAGCATCCATAATAACCCCCAAGCATAACTACGTCATCACTTGTTTACCGCAATGCAAGGGATATGACGACTGTCAGATTAATTTTATGTGAGAGCGATGTGAGAGGAGTGATTTTGCCATGCTCTGTCATGGAAGACAATGAAATTGGTGATTTAAAGAGGTCGATAACATGCCGAGGGTTTACAGCAGGAAAATCAGAATCCAAATCAAGCTTGGTAAGAAGGTGTTTTTTTTTGTTTGTTTGTTTGTTTGTTTGTTTGTTTGTTTGTTTGTTTGTTTGTTTTGTTTTGTTTTTTTTTAAACACACACAGACTACATGCCCCGGGATCATGAAGCAATCTTAGACTTAAGTCTAAATTTGATTCTTTTAACCTTCAGTTATTCCTTACCATTTTCTAAGAAGCTTTGTTCTAATGAAATCTTAGCCTTGTACTTAATCTTGATCCAGCACAATGAAAGTTGCAGATGCAGTAAGGGAAACTATTATGGAAAATCAACTGTTAACTTAAGTCTCAGATTGCTTCGTGATCCCGGGCCTAGATGAACAGCATCGAAACATTTATAAATGAGTGATTAGTTAAATAAAACTTGATATCAGGAAACATTTACAGAAAACCCTTTGGAAACCGGCTGATCTGCCGTGTCATGTTCAGTATAAATGCATTTTCTTCAATAAATGGCGCTAGTGAGGTACACTGAACATTATACATACCCCAAAGAGAACCCTTCATGGTTTGGGAGGTTTATCGGTCTGACAGGCTCGTACGGTTGCAGAGTGCTTCGGCACATTGAGAGGCAAAGGCCGAAGAATGCTCCTTTGTTTTACAGGCTTTTGAATATCGCTAGTTTCAGACGATGAACAGTGTCAATTGTATAACCGAAGGCCATTCCGCAGACCGTGGAAATATTGCTGAGTCACAGTTTAAGTACGTTTCTTTCCCACCAGAGAAATGTAAACTACAAACGCTTGTCCATTTCGATTCAGTTCAAAGGTTTTCATTGCTGATTGAACTTATCCATTTCTTTCTTCTCTTCTTCTCAACCTGCAGCAGATAAAAACCTAGATTAGGTGTTCTCTTTGTTGTGGAGACAGTAAGGCACACAGCAATTCACTTTAGGCATGGTTAAAACCGGTTAAACGCTGCATTGTTCTAAGAGGGGCAAAAATAAACAATACGACGAAGCTGACCCCGGGTATCACCCATAATGAATTGCAGTAAACAAGCGATGACGTAGTTAGGGTTATTGAGGTGCCTCTCCCTTTTGCTACTACGTAGCTTGAACATCCTGAACCATCTAAAAAGGAGTCAAAGTGATCCTCATCTCATGATTGACTTTTAGGCTTGGTGCTTCCAAATGTAAACAAATTTTTTTCCTCTGATCACTTGGTTAATCAATGTGCAGATAAGGGAGTAGACACAGGCTGTATAAGGCCTCTAAGGTGAATTTTACACACTTTGTTTCACTTCAGCTTCTGCCCAAGCTGCACGACTGCTAGATGCTCTGATCTTCAGTATGCTCCAGTCATGGGTTGCTGGCACTGTGCACCAAGATGAGACAAATATTCAAGTTTAGAAAATGAGAAGCAGCTATTGAGGGTACATTATGGTCGGTCTCTGTATGCAAGGTAACTCTAATAAGCTCCTCCAGATTCTGTAGTTAATTGTGCTGTTTTATTGCCTCTAAAATCTCTTGCAATGGTTCCAGGCCTAGTACAAACTCCTTCAATACAACTTAGGAAAGCCCTCACTCTCTTTCCATTCCAGCAGGATGAGCAGCTCAGCCATCTGCATGGTTCTGTTCCTGCTGCAAAAGTGCAACAAAGGAGCTTATCTTTTCTTCCTAGAGAGTTCAGTGATCACTCCCTGCTGTGTCCATGCTGTCAGAAGGGATGTGTCTATTGTAAGGATACAATCAAATGTGCCTAGAATAGTCAAACACAAGAATTACCATCATCCAAGCTGTGCATCAATGCTTTGACTGTGCAGATTTAAGAGCAACAAAATGGAGAACAAAAAGGACTACAGCGCTATAAGTGGCATCTTTGAATCCACAAGCTCAGCTTCTTGACATAAATAGGAAAAAGTGAATGTAGCTGCTAAAGAAGGCAACTGGACTTGCTTGAAATCTTTGAAGACGTTTCACCTCTCATCCGAAAGGCTTCTTCAGTTCTGTCTGACTAGTGGGGAGTTCCAGGTATACGTCCAACACAACATTCCTGTACACTTCAGACCCAGTAACACTCTGTGGCAGAAATTGGTCCACCCTAAGGACAGAATACCCAGACACAACCAGGACAACAACATGTACGCAGTTCAATGCAGTCAGGAATGCACAGACCTGTACATTGGGTAACGAAACAACCACTTCGCAGGTGCATGGCTCAACACAGGAGAGCCAGTTCCTCAGGCCAGGATTCTGCAGCCTATCTTTATCTTAATAACAAAGGACACTCGTTTCAGGACTGCAATGTATGCATTCTAGCCAGAGAAGACCGGTGGTTTGAAAGAGGAGTAAAAGACCCCATCAACCTGGAACAACCATCACTGAACAGAGGAGGTGGTCTGAGACACCACTTAGCCACCTACAATGCAGTCCTTGGCACACTTCCCAGAAAACTGAATACACATCCACACCAAAACTCAGCTGACTTCAATAACTCGCATGATAGCAGAGAGAGCCAATGACCCACAGATCACCCTAACTACCCTCTAGGCTGCTAACACCATTCACTCCTGCCCTCCAGTGACCCTAACAACGTACAGGATGACTCAACAACCCATGTGACCTCGGCGACTCCTATTAGGGTTGCTTTTGGTCCACTAGAGGATAAATACCTGGAATTTCCCACTAGTCAGACAGAAATGAAGAAGCCTTTCGGATGAGAGGTGAAACATCTTCAAGAATTTCAAGCAAGTCCCGTTGCCTTCTTTAGCACCAACGGTTACAATGACCTGGATGACTGAGAACCTTCACAGACAGAAAAGAGTGAAGTAGTGGAATCCATTTATAGGCTACTCATGTGAGGTTACAATCACAAGCTGCCAAACTTTCTGTTGGTACTCAGCAAGGTAATGAGCACACAGTACTGCATTAGTTTGAAGGATAACCAGAATTGTAAAGAAGTCGTATTTCAAGACCTATATTTATAAATCTCAGATTTATTTTTGAGATTGAGTCACCAGTTATTTCAGTAGTAATTAAATCTATTGTCATACGTCGCAGTTTCACATTGTCGTATTTCATTTAGCAGTTTTCATTTTTCTACAATCACCTACCGTACACCAAACAAAGATGGAGTTCATGAGCATTCAGGTATTCTGTATTCCTTTTAATACAAACATGACTAAGTTGGGGGTTTTTTTTGTTTGGTTTTTTTGTTTTGTTTTGTTTTAAATCAGCATCTGTATTGAACCTTGTTTGCCCTAGCAGTTTAAGATCTCTTATTTCAAATTTGCTTTTGGCTGATTTTCTCAGTTTATGCAAATAAGATTTAGAAGAGAAGCCAGGGTGTCAGATTAAGGCATAAAATGTTCGTTACCATAAAGTTTTGATAAAATACTTGGGCTGATTTAGATTTTTTTTGTTTTTAAACTAACTGAAGACCATCATCTCTGTCAAACTAACATTTGTTCCTTAAACCACCTTTTCTTGTCCTATTTACTAACCTTCCCCATCAAATAAACCCCACTGTGAGATACACAGTAACCCATTCATGTTTGCTTCACCAGTATTTTTGTTGCTCATGTGGTTTTTGTTACGTGCATGTCATTGTTCCATGTTGATTATTTTATGTTTATTCTGTTTTTAATGTTGGTGGTTAACATTATAATCCAGTATCATTCTTGGGATTGCTTATGGGTTGTCATTAATTTTCCTATTAATACATCTTTCATATTCATTTTTGTTATCTTTTCTTATTTTGTGTGTTTATTATTTCTTTGTGTTGGTTCAGACAGACCACATACCGACATTAATCTTATTTTAGTAAACACTGGAACACACCAATTTTCTTAGTCAGCATTGAATGTTGGTAACACGATTCTCCAATTAATACAATTTTAAATAGGAATTTGAAAATCAACAGTTGATGTTTGTTACTTCAATCAACAATTGACTTAATGGGATTTAAGATATAAAGTATATATTGACATCTTTTTTTTTTTTTGGTAAATGTGACGGCATTTTACTCTAATACAGCTTCCAACTTGTACACCATACAGCCATCAGAGTTCATTGATGAAAGACGTTGAAATGAGAATATTTAGCAAATTTAGGAAGTGCGTGTTGAAGTGCCTGGAATTGGTGCCTAGGATCGATCCAGCCACCGAAAGGCTCCGTATAAAAGCAGTTGGAATTGATCCCATCCAGAGGAGCTCAGAATGGGGTAATAAACCGAAAGCTTTGAGTGGCTATGATGCCATGATCTCTTTAACTTTGCCAAAAATCATTTCCTCTGCCAATGATATGAACGATTACTGACGTTTCTCAAGCAATTTCAGATTTTTTTTGTGTGTGCGTGCCTGTTTCTGCTGGCTGTTTTCTTCTGCCAACTCTGATTACCAGTCGAGTGGCCATGTGATGTGCTATTTCTAATGTCCTAATCTAATTTTGCATGTTGCTCTCTTCTGATATCTTGTTTTTCTGGCTTTGATTGAGTAGTCAAACGCATCTGTGCTTTCCCAGCTACACTGAGAGCTCACCTGGTTTGATAATTGGAGAATAAAGTAGCAAAGCCTGTCTGTTATCATAAGACAGAAAATAGTAGAACAGATAGATTGTTTAAAAAAAAAAAGAAGAAATTAAAGCCAACTTTCTTTGTGTGCTGTATATTGTTAAATTCAGATTTAACAATTGGAGACTGCTGTAGCAGCATTGCTATACACTCAGTTGCAATCGGGTAATATAGATTGTACCTTTACATTTATTAGCCTGATACATCTCTAAGTGCACTTTTGTGTACACAGTTATTGACTGTGCTGATGTACAATTTGTCAGTCCCCTTTATTCTATCCATTAATGGAAAGGGGCCGCCACTGGACCAGATTTTGTTAAGAAGGTGGACTAAACAACTGGCAACTGAGTGTAAATTCACAATTTGTGGCAAGATCTACTCCGATGTTTCTACACAGCCTCAGTCTCTGATGCATACTGCTTTGCTCAACTGATTGTGTGTAAGCATGGTATGATGTATATTTTTTAACTGAAGAGCATTGTCTCTAACTTCATCTCTGTATACACTAGGAGGACACAGGAGGAAGTGATGTCGTTAATGGGGTGGCAGAGTCCAGTCCAGGCTCCTCCCCAACAGGAAGCCGCAAGAGGAAACCGGGTCAAGCTGCGACACTACCAACCAAGTCCCAGGATACAGCTGCACCACAGATCGAGGGCTTCCTGAACCGCAAGCATGAGTGGGAGGGACACAACAAGAAAGCATCCAATAGGTGTACTAAATTACATCTGCTAAAAGCAAAGTGTTATTAAACATACAGTGCCCTCCATGATTATTGGCCCCCCTTTGTAAAGATTAGTAAAAAGGGTTAGAAAAAAAATCTACCTTTTGGTGATGTCGCTTCATCTCACACTGAAAAAAATGAGGAAAATCCAACCTTCAGTTGAAATAAATTTATTTAGAGAAAACCATATCCAGCCGGCACGGTGGTGTAGTGGTTAGCGCTGTCGCCTCACAGCAAGAAGGTCCGGGTTCGAGCCCCGTGGCCGGCAAGGGCCCTTCTGTGCGGAGTTTGCATGTTCTCCCCGTGTCCGCGTGGGTTTCCTCTGGGTGCTCCGGTTTCCCCCACAGTCCAAAGACATGCAGGTTAGGTTAACTGGTGACTCTAAATTGACCGTAGGTGTGAATGGTTGTCTGTGTCTATGTGTCAGGCCTGTGATGACCTGGCGACTTGTCCAGGGTGTACCCCGCCTTTCGCCCGTAGTCAGCTGGGATAGGCTCCAGCTTGCCTGTGACCCTGTAGAACAGGATAAAGCGGCTAGAGATAATGAGATGAAAACCATATCCCTCATCAAGATATAATTATTTTCAGCAAAAACACATGTACCACTATTCTTGGCACCTCTGCATTCAATACTTTGTACAACCTTCCTTTGCCAGTAAAACAGTCCCAAGTTTTCTCCATTTTATAAGGTTGGAGATACAGAGCAGGGCATCTGAGACCATTCCTCTTTACACAATCTCTCCAGATCATCCAGGGTCCTCGGCCCTCTCTTGTGCTCTCTCCTCTTCAGCTCACCCCACAGGTTTTCAATGGGGCTCAGGTCAGGGGACTGAGATGGCCATGGCATGACAGATGCTTGATTCTGAGGTCAGTGAGCCATTTCTGTGTTGATTTGGACATGTGCTTCAGATCATTCTCCTGATGGAAGATCCAATGATGACCCAGTTTTAGTTTCCTGGCGGAGGCAGCCAGATTTAGATTTAAAATGTCCTGGTATTTCATGGAGTCCATGATGATGTGTACCCTAATAAGTTTTCCAGGGCCTTTGGAGGAAAAACATCCACAAAACATTACAGAACCTCCACCATATTTTACAGTTAGGATTGGGTTCTTTTCATTATAGCCATCCTTCTTTTATGCCCAACCCACCTTGAGTGTTTATTGCCAAAAAGCTCCATTTTTGTTCCATCAGACCATAGAACACAGTTCCAGTCAAAGTTGTAGTAATGTTTCAGAAACTTAAGGTGCTTATATTTGTGGTTAATTGACAGAAAAAGCTTTTTTTCTGGCAAGCCTTCCAAATAATCTGTTGGTATGGAGGTGGCGTCTGATGGTGGTTTTGGAGACTTGGAAACCGTAAGATTTTACTTTTTCTTGTAATTCACCACCAGTGATCCTTGGGGATTTTTTTTTTTTGGACTCCCTTCCCATCCTCCTCACTGTACGTGAGGGCAAAATAAACTTGGGTCCTCTTCCAGGCGAGTTTATAACAGTTCTAATTGGCGTCCACTTTATTATTATTTCCCTAACAGTAGAAATGGACATATATATGAGGGGAAGTCAAAAAGTTCTAAGACAGATTGAAAAAAATCTTTATTTATGAAAATAACAAAGCTATTCCTCTACATATCCTCCATTTAAGTCTAAACACTTCTGCAAGCGATGTTTCCATCTGAGAATTCTTTCTTTGTATTCCTTTTTGTGAATTCTTTTGAAATTGTAACATCTGCCTTAGAACTTTTTGACTTATCCTTGTGTGTGTGTGTGTGTGTGTGTGTGTGTGTGTGTGTGTGTGTGTGTGTACACACACCTACCAAAAAAGCCATTCCCTTACTTATGAAGATCAACACATCTCTCTCTCATTTGATTTGTGTGTTCGCTTTCATCTTTCCCATGTTGATGGATGATGAAGGGAATGGCCTCTGTGTCACCTCATATTTGTTCCCCAGTTAATCAGGAAGTCATGGATTACAGCTTGAAAATTCCTACACACTCCAATCAACTCAAAAATGTACAATGTCAATGGGAAACATACTTCAGTTACATTGTGTTGACTATCATTCCAGGGGTGCAAATAATAGTGTCCTGTGTTTTTGTTGAAAATAATTATTTCTTGATGAGGTATTTGTTTTTCCCTGAATAAATTAATCTCAAATAAAGGTTGGATTTTCTCTTTTTTTTTTTTTTTCCCAGGGAGAGAAGAAGCAACTTCACCAAACGGTGGATTTTTTTTAAACTCTTTTTACTAATTTTTCCAAGGGGAGCCAATAATCATGGAGGGCACTGTAGTAATGCATTAGCCATAGCATTCCCAGTTGTCATGACTTGCTGCCACTCAGGCCTGGCATTTAGAGGGTCATATGGATGGGCTTAGCTTACCTTTAAAAAAAAAAGTGCTGAGGGAGAAAATGATGCAGTGCAATGCAACATACAACAGCTTCATAAACATTGGTGCCATTCATTAAAAATGTTCTATTCAAGATGAACAAATTGTGTTTTTTGTTTTTATGCCTCTGCCACCGTAAGGTGCAGGAGGCATTATGTTTTCGGGTTGTCCGTGCGTGCGTGCGTCCGTCCCGAAACCTTGTGAACGCAATATCTCAAAGACTAATGAAAGGAATTTCACCAAACTTTCACCATTTGTGCATTTGGGGACAAAGATAAACTGATTACATTTTGAGGTCAAAAGGTCTAAGGTCAAGGTCACTGTGAGGTCAAATGTCTGTCCGAAAACCTTGTGAACACAATGTCTCCAAGGCAAATCAAAGGAATTTCACCAAACTTTCACCATTTGTGCATTTGGGGACAAAGATGAACTGATTAGATTTTGAGATCAAAAGGTCTAAGGTCAAGGTCACTGTGAGGTCAAATGTCTGTCCGAAAACCTTGTGAACACAGTATCTCCAAGACTGATACAAGTAATTTCACCAGGTCAAGATTACTGTGAGGTCAAATGTCCATCCCCAAATCACAACTTAATAAGGCATGTAGTCTACCGGGCGGAGGCATCCCCATCGACGCCGTTGGTGTAGAGTTCTATCTAGTTTTATTTATTTATTTATTTATTTATTTATTTTTTTTTGGGGGGGGGGACTTTACAGCATGTCCACTCACCGTCCACTATTAGGAACACCTGCACATTCATGCGGTTATCTAATCAGCCAATCATGTGGCACTAGCACAGTGCAAACAAAATCATACAGATACAGGTCAAGAGCTTCAGTTAATGTATACGTTAGAATGAAGAAAAAGTGAGATCTCTGTGACTTTAACTGGGATATTGTGGTTAGTGCCAGATGGGTTGGTTTGAATATTTCAGATACGCATGAGCTCCTCGGATTTTCACACACAGTCTATAGGCTTTACACAGAATGGTGCAAAAACATCTTGTGAGTGGATACTAGAGTAGCTCATGCTGGTTATGTATGCACTTTTATGTCCAGAGCTAAACTCTTCAGAAATCAACTAATTGAAGGTCACTGATCAATGTGTGGTGTTAAAATGTGTGGTGTTTTGTGGTTGTAGTAAGGGCAAAAAGTGTCGAAATCCACATAACTAAACTGACAAATATGGATAATGTACATAAGTAATATAAAAAAGGTCAGGACTGTAGTGTATGATGCAGAAATTAGTTTATTGCAAATATCTTGAAAACCATTGGTTTTAGGACATAATAATGTATTACCGACCCCCCATAATGTGGCAATTCCGGACATTTTGAATGGTGACATGATCTTCTAGGCCGAACGGTTCCGGAGATACAGCGGTAGTAATTGGTAGTTCTTCGCTAAAAAGGGGGCGTGGCCATTTTGCCAATTTCGCCGTCAGTGGCAAATGTGTTACCAAGCAAACATTGATCAGTGACCTTCAATTAGTTGATTTCTGAAGAGTTTAGCTCTGGACATAAAAGTGCATACATGACCAGCATGAGCTACTAGAGTAGGAGGGTCTGCAGGCTGAAATGCCTTGTTGTTAATAGAGATCAGAAGAGAATGGCAAGACTGGTCTGAGCTGACAGGAATTCTATAGTAACTCAATCTTTATGACCGTAGTGAACAGAAAAGCATCTCAGAACACACAACAAATCAAGCCTTAAAGTGGATGTGCAAAAACAGCAGAGGACAACGTCAGGTTCCACTTTTGTAAGCCAAGAACAAGAATCTGTGGCCATCATGGGCACAGACTCACCTAAACTAGACAGCTGAAGACTGGAAAAAGATTAGGTGATTTATTATTATTTATTTTTTTTAACTAAGCTTAAGCAGTTCAGTTGGGGTATGCTTGTGCACATGATGGCCTCAGATTCCCTGATCTTGGCTGACACGAGTGAAACCCAGTGTAGTTTTGTGCATGCTGAGATGCTTTTCTGCTCACCACGTTTATAAGGAGTGATTATTTGAGTTTGTGTATCCTTCCTGTCAACTCAAAACAGTCTGACCATTTTCCTCTAACCTCTCTTATCTGCAAGGCGTTTCGACCAACTCGATGTTTTTCACACCATTCTGTGTAAACTCTAGAAAATGCATGTGAAAACCACAGGAGATCAGCAGTTTCTGAAATACTCAAACCAGCCCATCTAGCACCAACAATCATGCTTTTGGATAACCGCATGAATGTGCAGGTGTTCCTAATAAAGTGGTCACTGGGTGTATATAGTTGTGTATATGTCAACTGTACATATTTTGTTGTTGTTTTTCAATGTAGTGTAAATTAATGTATACTGAGATTTTCCCTGGAGAGGACAATAGCACTGAGCCACCATACTTACAGTATGTGTGGGCTCTTCCTCCCTTCCTTCATCGGGCCACAACAAACAATTTCAGTCACATTTGGACTATAGAGTTCTTGAAGAAGAAAAACGGTTTGCATTTATTTATAATATTGTTTTGATGTGGCAAGTTGGAAATTTAAGTCAGATATGTAAATTATATAATGTTTAGGATATATTACACGGTTGCACGAAGATATAAAGTTTATCTTCGAGTGGTGAATGAGTGAGCAAAGCAAATGAGTGAAAATATTTTTCAACACAAGAAGATAAACTTCATATCTTCGCACCACCATGTAATGTTCTTTATATTATATGGACACGTCCGTCCACACACACACACACACACACACACACACACAAATGTAAGTTAATCAGAAGAATTTTAATTTTGAGCCAGTTTGCCATTTTGGCAACGCACGTCAAATCAGCGGGAAAACACTGGGAGTGACGTCATCGGAGTGAAATCTCAGAAAATGTCACTCAGAGCCATGATGTATTTCGTATGAGAAATGCAAGTTTAATACGAAGATAAACTTTCATATCTTGAAGCCAAATTTCTTTTTATTAGATGGACACATTCACAAACAAAAATTACCCAAATTTATCGAACCAATTCATAGATTTCCTCGAAAGTGACATAGACTTGTGTCAGTTTTGGTTGTCCATGTCCCGGATGTAGCTTGTATGAAAAATACAAGTGGTGTATTTCCCAGTAAAACACTCGTGTCCATATTATATAAATGCATATGTCTTCACCTTGAACCCAATGCTGCCAGATAATCTGTGGATCCATCAAAGCCAAACCTGATCAGGATAATACTGAAGATGAATGGATGAAAAACCATTGTGCAGGGGTGTTTTTTTTTTTTGGGGGGGGGGTTGAGAGGTTCTCAGTCATTCTGGAGTTTAATAAAAACTGCATTACAGGGTGACATTTAATATTAATGCATTTGCATGATACAAATTTTAATCCTTTTTCAGCATTTCTCTTGTTTTTTACTGTTTGTTGCAGATCTTGGCACAATGTCTACTGTGTGATTAATAACCAAGAGCTGGGCTTTTACAAAGACAGCAAAAGTGCTAGTCAGGGAATCCCATACCATGGCGAAGTTCCCATTAGTCTGAAGGAATCCACATGCGAGGTTGCCCTTGACTACAAGAAGAAGAAACATGTTTTCAAACTCAAGTGAGGCATTTCACACTTTGCTTAATGTTTGATGTTTCTGTTAGAGAAGTTGTACTTGTAGCGTTTCATTCTTTTTTTTTTAATTTTCAGAATTTCGAATGGGAATGAGTATCTCTTCCAAGCCAAAGATGATGTAAGTCTTTCTTTTGTGCTTCTCGTAGCCATAGAATTGACAACATAGTCCCAAAAAATAAGTACATCCCATGGAAATTGTAGACTTTTCTCAACATACTAGCGCATCTCAAACAATTAGAATATCGTGGAAAAAGTTCAATATTTTCCATCAGTTATTTAAGAGAGTGAAAATGTAACGTATTCTAGACTCATTGCACGTAAACTAAAATGTTTCCAGCATTTTTCTATTTTAATTTTGATTATGGCCTACAGTGCAAAAAAATCTCAAAATAATTTTGAGTTTGAATAAAACAGTGTAAATACCGTGCATCTCTCGGTCAAGTTCAGTACATGCAACCACAGTCATGAGGAAGACTGCTGACTTGACAGTTGTCCAGAAGCAATCACTGACACCCTCACAAGGAGGGTAAGCCACAGAAGGTCATTGCTGAAAAGGCTGGCTGGAAAAGGTGCACAAGCAACAGGGATGACCGCAGCCTTTAGAGGATTGTCCAGAGAGGTCAATTGAAGAACTTGGGAGAGCTTCACAAGGAGTGGACGGAGGGTGGTGTCGGTGCATCAAGAGCCACCACACACAGACATCTTCAGGAAAGGGGCTACAATGGTCCTATTCCTAATATCAAGCCACTCCTGAACCAGAGACGCTGTCAGAAGCATCTTACCTGGGCTAAGGAGAGAAAGAAATGGACTGTTGCTCAGTGGTCCAAAGTCCTCTTTTCAGATGAAAGTAAATTTTACATTTCATTTGGAAATCAAGGTCCTAGAGTCTGGAGGAAGAGTGGGGAGAGACAGAATCCAAGGTGTTTGAAATCCAGTGTGAAGTTTCCGTGGTCTGTAATGATTTGGGGTGCCATGTCATCTGCTGGTGTTGGTCTGTTGTGTTTTATCAAGTCCAAAGTCAACACAGCCATCTACCAGGAGATTTTAGAGCACTTCATGCTTCCATCTGCTGACAAGCTTTATGGAGATGCCGATTTCCTTTTCCAGCAGGACTTGGCGCCTGCCCACAGTGCCAAAACACCAGACCCAAAAATACAGATGAGCTGAAGGCTGCTATCAAAGCAACCTGGGCTTCAGTAACACCTCAGCAGTGCCACAGGCTGATCGCCACCATGCCACGCCGCACTGATGCAATAATTCATGGTAAAGGAGCCCCAACCAAGTATTAAGTGTATAAATGAACATACTTTTCAGAAGTTGGACATTTCTGTATTGTAAATCCTTTTTTGATTGATCTTGGGAAATATTCTAATAATTTTACATACAGGATTTCTGAATTGCATGAGCTATAATCCATAATCTTCAAAATTAAAACCAAAAAGGTTGAAATATTTCACTTTACGTGTAAAGAATATATGAAAGTTTACCTTTTTGAAGTAAATCACAAAAAATAACTTTTTCACAATATTCTAATTGTTTGAGATGCACTAGTATATACCAATAGCTATAACACACAAAGGCATGATATATATTCGGCACCTTGTTCTCTCTCTCCATCTCTGTTCCCTCAGGAGGAGATGAACTCATGGATCCAGGCGATCTCATGCAAGACACCCTCGGAGATCAGCAGCCATAGCACTCCTGCCTCAGCACGCACCCAAACCCTGCCCACCTCTGGAAGCATGGGTGCCGAGTCCAGCCCTGGCAAGAAGGAGAAAGACAAAGAGAAGCGCTTCAGCCTCTTCAAGAAGAAATAGATTTTTCCTAGCAGTTTTATTTTAATTTGTTTGATTTTCATCCTCTTCCTGATGCGGAACACCACGCAAAAGCTCAGAGACAAAAGTCCACACTTGGTGCCTGAGGCTCCTCTGAGTAGACTTTTTTTGTTTTGTCTTGTTTTGTTCACCCACCCATTTTTGGTTTAAAAGGAAGGAGCTGGAGAATATTTTAGGATTCTTAGGTTATGAGGTGCTTTGAGCAGTCATTTGTAAATCATTCTTGAGTCTCAGAGACAATTTATTATAATTAATAAGATTTCTTTCCATGTATCATCTCTTCTTTCTTTGGACTTGCTTTAGTGCAATTATGTCTTGCTAGGTTTTTTTCCCCCCTCTCTCTCGTTTTGTAAATGCGTGATGTATGTAGGATCTGCCCTCAGTTTTGTGAGGTGTTTACTGATGGAGGGCAGTGGTGCTTTAGACTCCGTTGAGTTGTTAACCTGCTGGTGAATTTACATTACTAATAAAAGCATTAGTCATTATAAGTTTCCTTAAAAGGCAGTCTCTAATAAAGAGCTTATTATGAAGCAAATGCGTCTCAATGCAAACCCACAAAATCGTGGCTAATATTTGCTTTTGCTGAAATGTTTGATATGTTAATGATACGTGAATGGTCAGAATGTTGGCTACGTATGAAGGAATACTTTTATCAAGGATAAAAAACTTTTTTAAAAATAGTTTTTTCTTCTTGTACTTGAGTTGCAATATATTGTATGTTTAAAGATTATTTAGAGTAAAATATGAAAATAGATGTACTGTAACTCCTAAAAAGCGTCATTTGTTAAGTATAGAAATGGATTGTGTTATTTCTGGGGGAGGAAAAAAAAAAAAGAAATCATATGACTGAAAAAACAGCCGCTTGCTTGTTGGCTATAGCACCATGTGTTCTCATTTTGCTACTTTCTCTGGCTACCTGATAAATAGTGCGCAATCTGTCAGTGTAACTATTGTAACAATACCTTCATCGTTATTGCACAATCAGAATAATGCCATATTGCCTCTGGGGCTTGCTGGTTCTCATGTAAAATGTGGACCCAGACCTCATGTGGATGGATCTACACCTGTAGCCTTTTAGCCTATCTGTTATAAATATGTGCAAAGTCATTAAAAATGCTTTTGAAATTAAAACATTTGCCGTTTTTATTTGTTTTGCTTGTTTATAGCTCATCACATCCAACAAAAACATTCTGTGCAGGTTTGATGCTTGTCTCATCTCATCTCATTATCTGTAGCCGCTTTATCCTGTTCTACAGGGTCACAGGCAAGCTGG
Source organism: Neoarius graeffei (assembly GCF_027579695.1). Classification (NCBI taxonomy): domain Eukaryota; kingdom Metazoa; phylum Chordata; class Actinopteri; order Siluriformes; family Ariidae; genus Neoarius; species Neoarius graeffei. The sequence continues at coordinate 44,360,173 of NC_083571.1, read as the reverse complement.
AGCCTATCCCAGCTGACTACGGGCGAAAGGCGGGGTACACCCTGGACAAGTCGCCAGGTCATCACAGAGCTGACACATAGACACAGACAACCATTCACACTCACATTCACACCTACGGTCAATTTAGAGTCACCAGTTAACCTAACCTGCATGTCTTTGGACTGTGGGGGAAACCGGAGCACCCGGAGGAAACCCACGCGGACACGGGGAGAACATGCAAACTCCGCACAGAAAGGCCCTCGCCGGCCACGGGGCTCGAACCCGGACCTTCTTGCTGTGAGGCGACAGCGCTAACCACTACACCACCGTGCCGCCTTGTCACATTTATATTACATTTAAAATTACAACCTTTAAAGATGCCCTATCCAGAGTGACTTCGAGAAGTGCCTTATAGTCTCCACCAAAAACATATCTTCATGCTAGTTCACTAGGTCTGGAACTAAGAATACCGTCAGCCTAAAACCCTGTTGGGGAAGATGGTACAGTATAAAAAGAAAAATGCACAAGTATTTTTATACAGATTAACAAAATGCAAACACAAGGGCGTGGTGAAGAGGCAGGTCTTAAGTCTTTGTTTGAAAACAGCCAGTGACTCAGCTTTTTGGACAGCCAAAAATTGGTATTTCATTCCAATTGAGTCATGCTAGAGGTTCGGATGGAATGTGGTGCAGGCTTGGGTGTAAAGTGTGTTAAGTTAGGTGAGTGCTGGCCCATTTTTGCTTTGTAGGCAAGTGTTTTAAGTCTGATGTTGCTAGCCACAGGAATCCAGTGGAGGGAGTTTAGAAATCGGGTGGTGTGGGATGCAGCTGGGTCCACTGTGGTCATTCCCCCTGCGACTGCAGTGTGTCCATCTGCTGAAAACTCTGGAGCAGCTGCTGCACCAGAGCACAAGCAGAGTGAGCCCCAAGCCCAGCCTGGAACCCAGGAGACCAATGGAGCTGCATTGACCCTGGAGAGGCCCATCTTGGCCAAACCGGTCCCAGAAAAGCCTTGCTTGGCTGAACCTGATCAGGAAAGGTACTGCTTGGCAGAGAAGGATACCGTGGATCCTGGCACAGTGCTGGAGGTACCTGCAGAGGCAGGTACAAGGGTGCAGAGCCTTCGCTCGGAAGCACCTGTCACTACACCAGTTGGGGGGGGGGGAGATTTGGAGATGGAGGATGAGCCCATGTTTAAAGTACCAAACAAAAGGAAAAATGAGGTAAGTGACATGGGAACAAACAAGCCAATAAAAGATCTGAAGGTGGATGAGAGTGAGTCAGACAGTGGTGATGTCAGATTCTGTTTTTAACTATGGCTCCCAAGAAGAATGTTTACCAGTTGTTTATTCTGCTGAAGATATTAGAGTTTTTAAGGACCACTAAATGGCAGAAAAATGTGATTGTAGAGGAGGATATCCATGACATAAAGCATTTTAGAAGAGAAGGGGCTTTTACTGAGATGGAAAGCTTTCGTCTAAAGAAACTGATTACAAAGTTGAATAGAGAAATTTCTGATTGTATAAAGTGGTTGGTGTTTTTTATTCTAGAACAGCTTTCATTATCTGGTTGTTTTATCTACATGTTTTTTATAAGTAGGATCCATATTGCGAGTTTAAATATCAATGGAGCAAGACAATATAAGAAGAGACTTAAACTATATGAGTTAACAAAGCAAAAGAATGTGGATGTTATGATGTTACAAAAAAAACACAACGATACAAGTGATGATGCAGATTGGGTTAAGGAATGGGACGGGTTGGTGATTTTAAGTCATAATTACATCACTTAGTGGTGGGGTTGCGTTGCTGTTCACTTGCGATTTTATTTCCAGTTCTTATACGGTAGAAGAGTTTTTAAATGGCAGGCTTTTAAAAGTAAAAATTTTTAAGAGAATAAGATTTTTGTTTTTGTCTGTGTGTACACTCCCACCAATGCAGTGGAGATAATGTTTCTAGACAGGCTCAGTACTGCAGGCACGTGCACACAGGGCTTTAGGGGTGCTTGAGCCCCTGCCCTTTTTGCCTCGAATTAAATGTTGCCCTTTAAAAAAAAATAATAATACAGTCCTGTTAGAAGTTTAAAACAACGGCGGTACAAAAACTCCACGGCAATCTACCAATTTTCTTGTAATATGGGGTGGTTGTGTCACCAGAGAGAGAGAGGGCGGGGCGCGCGGCCAGAGAGAGAGAGGGGGGGGGGGGGGGCGCGCGGCCAGAGAGAGGGGGCGCGGCCAGAGAGAGAGAGAGAGGGGGGGGGCGCGCGGCCAGAGAGAGGGGGCGCGGCCAGAGAGAGGGGGCGTGGCCAGAGAGGGGGGGGCGCGGCCAGAGAGAGAGAGGGGGCGAGCGGCCAGAGAGAGACAGGGGGTGTGCGGCCAGAGAGAGACAGGGGGTGTGCGGACAGAGAGAGGGGGGGCGGCCAGAGAGAGAGAGAGAGAGGGGGCGCGCGGACAGAGAGAGACAGGGGGTGCGCGGCCAGAGAGAGAGAGGGGGCGAGCGGCCAGAGAGAGACAGGGGGTGTGCGGCCAGAGAGGGGGGTGTGCGGACAGAGGGGGGGGGGGGCGGCCAGAGAGAGAGAGAGAGGGGGCGTGCGGACAGAGAGAGACAGGGGGTGCGCGGACAGAGGGGGGCAGAGAGAGAGAGAGAGAGAGGGGGCGCGCGGACAGAGAGAGAGAGAGAGAGAGAGGGGGGGGGGTGCGCGGCCAGAGAGAGACAGTGGGTGCGCGGACAGAGGGGGGGCAGAGAGAGAGAGAGAGGGGGCGCGCGGACAGAGAGAGAGAGAGAGAGAGGGGGTGCGCGGCGGACTGAGAGAGGGGGCGCGCGGCGGATTGAGAGAGGGGGCGCGCGGCGGATTGAGAGAGGGGGCACGCGTCAGACTGAGAGAGGGGGCGCGCGGCGGACTGAGAGAGGGGGCGCGCGGCGGATTGAGAGAGGGGGCGCGCGGCGGACTGAGAGAGGGGGCGCGCGGCGGACTGAGAGAGGGGGCGCGCGGCGGACTGAGAGAGGGGGCGCGCGGCGGACTGAGAGAGGGGGCGCGCGGCGGACTGAGAGAGGGGGCGCGCGGCGGACTGAGAGAGGGGGCGCGCGGCGGACTGAGAGAGGGGGCGCGCGGCGGACTAAAGCCTCTGCGCGCGCTGCCACAATGATAACAGAGGAGACGCGACGTGAGGCAGCTTGAACATGTGAGTTATGGTCTAACAGTTAGCCCTTTCAAACTGTATGTACATGACATTTGGGCGTTTGTAGGGCTACTGACATTTGTGCGAGTAATTTAAGTCTCTGTAGTTTAATAATCTGCTTGTTAACTGACGTGACCTGACCTGTTACTGTTCACAATCGATTGCCTCGGCCGTGCTTCGGTGTACATGCAAGTATCGTATATCGTCGGGAAGCTTACATTCTCCTCTTGTATATATAACTAGTCGTCGACCTCTTCCACGACGTGCTCAAATCAAATGTGGGTTATGTTTCAGAAAAAAACAATGTTATGTGTCAGTTTCTATTTTTGCTGGACGTTGGAGTACGGCGCATCGAGCAGCACAGAGAAGTTTGCATGGTACAGGAAATCGAGTATAAAATACAAAATAAAATGCCGCTGACTGATTTTTATCATTTTGTCCATTAGGCTATTTACTTATTTGTTCAAAGTTCAGGTTTCACTGTTCAATGTTAAATCTTTAACAGTAAAAAAGCCTAATAATGCACCAGCGTTTTATTGCTTTGCATGTCTTCCAAGCCTATGATAATGTGAGTGACAATTTTGCTGACACAAAAGAAATGGCAATTGCATATCACTTTCACCAACACAGGACACATAGCTAAGTACTTACCTTCCTATTAGTACGTTAATTTTAATTCTACATTTCCATATTTTGGAAAGGACCAGGAAAAAAATTCATGCACTTGCTGCCCTTTTTCTGACTTTGAGCCCCTGCCCCTCTATAATCCTGTGCACGTCCCTGCAGTAATGTAATTCTCACTGCAGCACCTCTGACATTTTAATTCTGGGTGGAGATTTTAACTGTACAACTGATAATTTGGACAGAAACTATACAGAACCTCACATGGTCTCCTGTAAGCAATTATTGGAGATGATGGAAGTCCACAAATTAAGTGATAGATAGAGAAATTTAAATTAAAAAAAAAACTAGATAGAACTTGACGCCAATGGCGTCGATGGGGATGCCTCCCGGTAGACTACATGCCTTATTAAGTTGTGATTTGGGGATGGACATTTGACCTCACAGTAATCGTGACCTGGTGAAATTACAGGTCTTGGAGATATTGTGTTCACAAGGTTTTTGGACAGACATTTGACCTCACAGTGACCTTGACCTTAGACCTTTTGATCTCAAAATCTAATCAGTTCATAGTTAGTTTTTTTTTTTTTCTTTTGTTTTTTTTTCCTTTTTTATCAGACATCTAATTTTTGGGTTTGTTTACCTGACATGTTTCGACGTACAACTTCCGTCTTCCTCAGAGTGTCACCGGATGTTATTGGTGACGCATCTTTTATCAGCTGCTGTTTCTGAAGGCGTGGCCTTCCTGTCTGGTTTGACAGGTCGGTCACGCCTTATACTGTCTGTTCGTCCCCTGCAAGATGTCACTCCAGGTATGGGAGAGCATGTATGCTCCCTCATCCCGGTTGATGGTCCTCGGGCTTCGCTTACGGATCTCTATGGCCTCCCTGATCCAGCGCTGATGTTTGTTATCTTCTGTGCGGATGACTCTGGCATTCCCCCAGTCCATAATGTGATTTTCCCTTTTACAGTGATCTGTTATAGCTGACTTATAATTTTCCTGTTGTGCCTTTTCTTTTATTGTTCGGGTTTGTCTTGTAGCTGTCTCCTTTTCGCACTCTTTCTTATGTTCATGTTTTCTTGTGTTGAAACTCCTTCCTGTCTCCCCAATATAAGTTTTATTGCATAATTGACATGGAATCTCATATATGGTGTTGCATCTGTTGTCCGGATGTATTCTGTCTTTGGGATGAACCAGGATCTGACGGAGTGTTGTGTGTGGTTTGACAGGTGTGTTAATGTTGTGTTTCCTCATTACTCTTTGAATGCGTTCAGTTATTCCCCTGATGTATGGTAATGTCACTACTCCCCTGTGTTCTTGTTTGTTAGTTTGTTTTTTCTCTTTCTTCTGTGTTTTGTTGTTCTTAACCTGTTCCACCCCTTTGGATATTGCCCATTGTGGATATTGACATGCCTTCAGTGCGTGTTGTATATGTTGTTCCTCCTGTTCTTTGTCCTGTGGATCTGTAATTATTGCTGTGCGTTCATGTGATGTTCTAACTACGGATATTTTGTGCATTATGGGGTGTTCGGAAGTCCAGTTTAAATATTGGTCGGTATGTGTGGGTTTTCTGTGTACTTTTATTTTGATGTCCCCATCTTCTGTGTGTTGTATTTTTAAATCCAAAAATGCTATTGACTGCTCCGTTTCTTCTTCATGCGTGAATTTTATATTGCCGGTATTGTCTATGGTGTTGAGATGGTCGGTGAGTTGTTGAGTGTGTCCCCTCTTTACTTTTTCCAATATGTCGTCCACATACCGTTTCCAGAGTGTTGGCCTGTATTCCGCTGGTATTGTAGTGAGTGCTTTCTGCTCCAGATCCTCCATGAAAAAACCGCACATGATGGCTGATAGTGGGTCTCCCATGGCAAAACCTTCCTTCTGTCTGTAGATTGTATTCCTGAACTGAAAGTATGTGGACGTGGCGATGAATTGAAGGAGCTGAGTGATGTCTTGTACGGTGAGGTTTGTGCGTTTCTTGAGCGTCCTGTCTGTTTTTAATTTGTCTTGTACTATCTGTATGGTGGCTTCCGTGGGTGTTCTGGTGAAAAGAGATATGACATCATGTGAAATGAAAACTTCATCTTGCTGCATTTTGATGTTTTTTAGTTCTTCTGCCAGATGTTTTGAATTTTTGCAGTGTTGGTCTGTGAGTCCTAGTAATGGTTTAATTATTTCGGTGAGTGCTTTTGATAAGTTGTATGTGACTGAACCAATGCTATCTACTATGGGGCGTAATGGTGTTCCTGGTTTGTGTATTTTTGGTGTACCGTAAATCCTGGGGATGACATTGGCTGTGGGTACTAAATGAGTGTAATCCTGCTTATCTATTTTATTTTCATTGAGTAGTGGTTTTAGTAGTGCTTTAAGTTTCTTTTTCTTGTCTTTTGTTGGGTCTTTTTTTAATATTTCAAATGCGTTGTCGCTGAGTAATTCATTCATTTTTCGTTCATATTCATCCGTGTCCATAATAACTGTTGTTCTGCCTTTATCTGCTGGGAGGATTGTGATATCTTTATTTTTAGCTAATGTTCTCATGGCTTTGGCTTCCTGTTTTGTGATGTTACTGGGTGGTGGTTTGGCCGTTTTCAATATACCAGCTATTGCGTTTCTTAGTGTTGCTTTTTGTCCGTGATCCTGTATTTTCTCACATGCTAATTCAGTTGCCAGAATGAATTCGTCATGTGGTATATGGTTCGGTGTAACAGCGTAGTTGAGTCCTTTTGCTAATATACTGCGTTCTGCTTGTGAGAGTTTGTACCTTGATATGTTATGAATCCATTTGTCGTTGATGTGTGCGTGCTCCGGTTCTGCCTTCTTTTTCTGTGCGATGAGTTTGTCCAGTTTTCGGATTTGTCGGGTTTTTGTCTTGGTGAATTCCTGTTCGTGTATGTCTGCCAAGTGTCCGTGTATTGCTATTTCCATTTCCTTGTTCTGGGGAAACCGGTGTTTGAAAGTTTCCGTCTCTCTGTGTAGTTCGCTGTTGATATTATTTAGTTTATCCGTTGTGCACCGTATCCGTTCTTTTACCAGAGTCATCCGCACTTTCCTGATCATCTTTTCCGCGTTTCTGGTTGGAATCGGGTTCTTGATGTTCAGGCTGGCCGGTACGACTTCCTCATCCCGGCAGCGCAGATTGAATCTCAGGTGATTCCTGTAGTGTGCCCGTTTCCGTGTCAATCGCTCTAGGCGGCGAAACTCCTTGATGCTTTCGTCTCCGTAACTAATTCTTAATCTTTCGATTACGTTCATTATGTCTTATATTAAATATAGTTAGTTTTTTTTTTCTTTTTTTTTATCCCAAAGACAGAATACATCCGGACAACAGATGCAACACCATATATGAGATTCCATGTCAATTATGCAATAAAACTTATATTGGGGAGACAGGAAGGAGTTTCAACACAAGAAAACATGAACATAAGAAAGAGTGCGAAAAGGAGACAGCTACAAGACAAACCCGAACAATAAAAGAAAAGGCACAACAGGAAAATTATAAGTCAGCTATAACAGATCACTGTAAAAGGGAAAATCACATTATGGACTGGGGGAATGCCAGAGTCATCCGCACAGAAGATAACAAACATCAGCGCTGGATCAGGGAGGCCATAGAGATCCGTAAGCGAAGCCCGAGGACCATCAACCGGGATGAGGGAGCATACATGCTCTCCCATACCTGGAGTGACATCTTGCAGGGGACGAACAGACAGTATAAGGCGTGACCGACCTGTCAAACCAGACAGGAAGGCCACGCCTTCAGAAACAGCAGCTGATAAAAGATGCGTCACCAATTAACATCCGGTGACACTCTGAGGAAGACGGAAGTTGTACGTCGAAACATGTCAGGTAAACAAACCCAAAAATTAGATGTCTGATAAAAAAGGAAAAAAAAAAAGAAAAAAAAAACTAACTATATTTAATATAAGACATAATGAACGTAATCGAAAGACTAATCAGTTCATGTTTGTCCCAAAGCGCACAAATGAAAAAAAAGCACTTGCATGGAAGGCAATGAATAGGATGAACGTAGTGTGGCACTCTGGCTTATCTCGAAGTGTAAAGCTCACGTTCTTCACAGCAACAGTGGAAACAATTCTCCTATATGGCTCAGAATGCTGGACGTTGACAAAGCAAATGGAAAAGTCCCTGAATGGGACCTACACAAGAATGTTACGCACAGTGCTCAATGTGAAGTGGTACGACCGGGTACCAAACACCATTCTCTATGGGGACCTACCACTTCTAACTGACAAAATAGCATCGAGGAGAATGGGGATTGCTGGCCATTGTCATCGCCATCCGGAACTGGCTGCAAACAAGGTTGTGCTGTGGGAACCAGCTCATGGTAAGCGGAACCCAGGGAGGCCCATCAAGACATACGTAGATAACCTTAAGACCGACGCGGGTGTGGTCTCATTGGGCGAGCTGAGTTCCATGATGTCCGACAGGGGATGCTGGAGTGTGGCACAGGCGGCTCGCCTGAGGGCGGCCTAAGTAAGTAAGTAAGCACAAATGGTGAAAGTTTGGTGAAATTCCTTTCATTAGCCTTTGAGATATCGCGTTCACAAGGTTTCGGGACGGACGCACGGACAGACACACGGACAGACGGACAACCCGAAAACATAATGCCTCCTGCACCTTACGGTGGTGGAGGCATAAAAACAGACACAATACACATGGGCCAATATTATAGACCAGTGTTTCTCAACCACTGGGCTGTGAAGCACTATCTAGTGGACAACGAATTTTTTTCAAGTTTGAAGCCAAATACTAAATACGTAGTTCAGGATGTCATAGCGTCCCAAATCCAGTAGCTGGTTTGACATACACCTTTCAAGTGGAATAAATACATTTGTGGGTAAATTAAGAACAAGAAGTCTTTATTATTGTTACGTTCCTCCTTTGCATTTACCCCCCACCCCCACCCACCCACACACACACAGAGCACAGAATAAATAAATACATTTGTGGGGTAATTTGTATGGATCTGTGATGCCTGCTGGAAGAGAAGAGCAGGGAGGATTGAGAATCAAGCAGCTGTGGTTTGTTTACACCTGATACTAAAACTTGTAGTGACCTAGCAACCATTGCAAAGATCCGTACAAAAAGCCCAGAAACTCCTATTTACCCGGGCAAAAATGATACAGGATTTATCTTGTAGTGTCCTGATCCCCAGATCTTTAACCCAGCCACATACAAAAAGTTGCACTCCTCCATGCTCTTCCAGGTTTCATCTGTGTGTCCGTGTCGAACAATGTCTGCAGCACCAGGTAGTTTGAGATGTTGGGGAACTCATCGGGTGGATCATTTTCCAGCTCATAATGAATAAATAACTTTATTTAAACATAAGTTGATCAGCAGACCTGGTGGGGTCGTGCATGTACAGATACAAATAATTACAAATACAAAAGACTAAAAATATACACAATCTTAAAAAAAAAACCCTTAAAATCTGTTGATTATCTGTTAATTATCTTCACATTAGGTTAATTAATAGTATGCATAACTATTGTCTTTGTATTTAGTTCCGGCTACAATAAGATCAAAATTTATTCTACTAATGTCAAATTTAGTGAGTAAATTTTTCTTTCATAGGAAAAATCCTTCTTTGTTAGCATGTAAGGATCAAATCCCATTGAATGGTTTCTATATCCATTTCTTGGTTTTAATAATTTGCTTGTTTGCTGAACACAACCATAGCAGTAAGTTCTTGTGTTAATGGACCAGACTCCACTTTTGGATCATTAATCCCTTTTTACTGAAAATGACCTGCATGCAGTTTGGCTTCTGGCACATCCATACAGTTTTAAATACAATACCTACAATTAAAAACAGTTTGTTTTTAATTTTTGGTGGTGTGTGTGTTGGGGGGGGGGGGCTGCGATTGGACAGAATCTTGTTTTTAATTGACATGAGAATGCTGGACATTACTGGATTACTGTCAGTAAACCTTCTGAGAGCGTCCAAACTACAAACATGGACACCATGGACTACACTACCCAAAATTCACAGCGCCCTCTGTCTCCAGACTATTGACATTAGCTGACACTCATCATCTTAATTAGTCTCCCTGCCTATATAAACTTCTCTCTCACACTAACCCAGTGTGAAGTATCATTCTGCTCTCACCAGTTCATAACAAGCCTTGTTGTTTCCGACTCTTGTTTTTCTGACTCTTGCTTCTCCTTTCCTCCTTTACGTTGTTTGCTGATCGCCCGACCCTCGCTTGTTCAACGACTCTGATTCTAGTCTCACGTTTTGGCTCTGATACTGTTTGATCCTCATTACTCTTCTGCACATACGTCCATAAGTGCCTGCACAGTAACAGGATACTTCGCCATTATGGATGTAGCGGAAGAGGCGAAGAAGACTGCTCTCAATGCCCAGGGACACTTATTAGGAGAACATCAGCAGATGCTAGATTCAACTTGCCAACAACCCGTCTTCAAAGTGCGCTCAGCATTCGGACCATCAACGGTGGACCAATAGGAGATGGTTTTGTCACCTTACGTACAGCTCCTATTCGCATCCAAGTGGGTGCCATCCATTCTGAGCTCATCTCACTCTGTCACTACCACCGTAAGTCACGATCTTATCCTTGGCTACCCTTGGCTCCAGCTTCACGACCCCTTGATCTCATGGTAAAACAAGGACATTCTACAATGGTCACCGACATGCTTTCAAGGCTGCATCTCTCATCCTCAAATTACTCGCTCCTCCACCTCTGTGGAGAGCCCTCAGACTGACTCTCTGGACAATGTTCCCGAATGTTATCTGGACCTCAAGGAGGTTTCCACCAAGGGAAAAGCCTGTGGGCTGCCACCTCACAGACCTTATGACTGTGCAATTGACCTACTGCCAGGCATGTTACCACTGTGTGGGGATATATATCCTCTTTCTCAGAAGGAACAAGCAGCTGTGGAAAGAGTACATTCAGGAAGCCCTCAAGCAGGGCTACATCCATCTTTCTAAGTCTCCAGCTTCAGCTGGCTGCTTCTTTGTGGAGAAACAAGGCGGTGGTCTTCGCCCATGTATTGACTACAGGGGATTGAGCAGGTATCAGTTAAATACTCTTATCCACTTCCTCTTGTTCCCGCAGCCCTGGAACAACTCAGATCAGCTAAGATCTTCTCCAAGCTTGACTTACACAGCACATACAACCTCCTCAGGATCAAAAGGGGTGATGAGTGGAAAACCGCATTCAGCACTACCGCCGGCCATTCTGAATACCAGGTAATGCCATATGGCCTTTCTTTGGTGCCCAGTGTGTTCCAATGTCTCATCAATGACGTGCTATGGGACATGCTTCCCAAGAGTCTTCCACCTGGTCTACTATATGTGCCTAAGTGTTTCAGAAGTAGACTCATCACATGGGCTCATGCATCACCCTCCATGGGACACCCGGGCAGCCAACGCACCTATCAGATGCTTAGGAACAAGTACTGGTGGGAGAACATGCTCACAGAGATCAACCAGTTCATCGCCTCATGCTTTGTCTGTGCTCAAGTGAAAGTACCCAGAACACCGCCTGCTGGTAAACTCTGCCCCCTCCCCATTCCTCAGAGACCCTGGTCCCACATAGCCATTGATTTCATCACCGACCTCCCTCCCTCCCTCACAAGGTAACATCACCATTATGGTAACCATCGACCACTTCTCCAAAGCTCTCAAACTCATTCTGTTACCTAGCATCCCCACTGCAGCCCAAACGGCAGAACTATTATTCCAGCAGGTTTTTCATTACTATGGTCTCCCTGAAGATAGATATTGTAAGCGATTGGGGCTCTTAGTTCATTTCTGGAGGGGCTACATGGAAAGTGTAGTCAGGCTGGCCTTACGGCCTGGAAGACAGGACAGCAAGAGGATGTCACCTTGAAGATGTTTATTTTCCTTCACAGCAGCAAATATCCAGAGGAAAAAGAAAAAAAACTCCAAACAAATATAATCAATCAGGAAATTAACTAGTCAAACTACAAACTAAACTTTTCAAGAATCAAAAAAATAAATTCAATAATAAAAAGCAATATCAGAATATAAAGCATGCAATTTCTTTCTCTGGTTATAATCAGGTGCTCACTATAGCTCACCTCGAAACCAACTCAACTGCCAAGTGGTTGGCCATGGGTTTTCAAGCCCATGGCTTGAACCAAAACCTATGCAAAATCAATCAACTTTAAAATGCTTACAAGCAGTACTAAAATATATATAAATACTCTGCACATATATTATAAATATTCTGGTTATAAAATGTTGACACCACAAACGCTATAAAACACATACACTTGTTAAAACACTAAAACACCCCTTTTCCCAACACCCAGTAGAACATGCCCGCTTATGACGAAAAGTCTCTAAAACTATAATTGTCCTTCGAGACCTCCCATCGGGTCTTTCAGCACTCGTGAATCAGGAAGTAGAGGAAACACTGCAACAGGTAAGATTGAGCTCTTTTGTTTGGTAGCTCACTAGTTATTGTTTTGCCAAACATAAAATGTTTAAAGTTATGTGTCCATAGTCCTTAAAATGCAGTTGGCAACTCCTGCTTCCAAGGAAAGCTATTGATAAAAGTTCGTTGTGCTTGTGTGTTGCAGATTCCGTGCTTCTGTGACTGCCAGCTGCATACTCACATTTCACGGTGTGGGATAGAGTTGTGCTTGAAATTGTGTCAGTTTGTTAGCATCAATGTGCAAGTGTGATGTTAAAACCAGATTAAAAGGGTAACGGGCTGCCGCACCGTTACAGAAAGACTAGGGGGTTTCAGTGAGCCTCACATCTGGATACCATCCTCAGTCTAACGGCCAAGTTAGTAAAAGAGCCAATCAAGAAATCGGCTGTTTCTTGAGGATCTTCTGCATGTGCAACCAGGGGGACTGGGCACAATTCCTTCCATGGGCTGACTATGCACAAAATTCCCTCAAGCACTCTGCATCCCAACTAACACCATTTCAGTGCATACTCTGCTACCAGCCGCCCTGTTCCCCTGGGATGACACACCCAGTCAAGTTCAAGCCGTCAAAGAGTGGTTCTCACGCATCCAGACAGTAGGAGAGGAGCTACACCAATGTATTGAAATGATCAATGACCAGTACAAAAAAATATGCAGATAAAACACAGAGCATACAACCCAGGTGACAGAGTATGGATAGCCACGAAAAACCTCAGAGAACCCAACTCCTGCAGAAAACTACAACCATGATATATCGGACCTTTTAAAGTGCTTGACTGCATCAATAAAGTTTCATACAGGCCAGAACTCCCTCCTCACAGCAGGCTGTCGCCCACATTCCACGTATCTTATCTAAAACCTGCTATCCTGGGCCCCCTCGCCCTTCTGTGCATACATCCAAAAGTGCCTGCACCATGACAATTACCCATTTTTTATTGTGGACTTTTTAAAATCTGGAATGTAGGACCTTACACTGGCTACTGGAAGAGCCCCCAATCTATGATGGATTTTTGGACCTCTCTGGCGGGATTACTTTCACACTGTCCAGGTCTCTGGGTTCTTCAAAGGATTGTGACACTCCGGCAGCTGGTGGACATTGCCAGGAAAGGCTTGTCAAGAGCAGAGAACCTGGCAGCACATCTGGGACTACGGTCCTTGCGTGTCACCAATCAGCTCCTACATTGCTGGAGGTCCACGTTAATGCCAGAGGAGTGAGTTCAGCTGATGGACGATAAAAACAATGAGGCTGGTCCCGCAGAGAAGGAACCTTTTTCCCAGCTGAACATCACTCCAGACCTGGACAGGTGTGGGGGTCCCCTTCTGGAATGCAAAGGTGAGAAAGAAATGAACTTTCAAGCTGTCAGGGAAGCAGCTGGACAGGGCCTGTGCTGAAGTTTTAAATGAGAAAAAACTGAGTAGGAGGGTGGACACCCCATGGAGAATTGTACTTGGTTTTAATGATGATCTTAAACCAGAGTGGAGGGCATTGTACACAGAATCAAACAAACACAGCTTGGCACATCAGGCAATAAATGACACCATTAGCCAAAAAGGTTGCTGACCTCCAATGGAGGATTTTACATGGTATAGTGTCTGAATTCTTTTATCAACCCTGAGGTCACATGTAAATGTCCCTTTTTTCTCTGAGAGAAACTGTTTTTCATGCCTTTTTACATTGCTCCAGATTGCAGTCATTGGTTTATTTGTTGCAGAACATTTTAAGATCATTTGATGTGAATTTTACCTTTTGGCTTTTTATTTTTGGTTTTAAACGTGTCAGGAGAAACCAATTCAGGTGTCAGCTGGTTAATTTTATCCTTGGCTAGGCCAAAATGTCAATCTACTTAAGTAGGAAAAACAAAATTGTACAAAGCACAGAAACCCTGAGATGATTCTCTCCAGACTGATTAAATCCAGAGTTTTGATTGATTTTAATTTTTATAAGAGCATGGGTGACTTGGACCTGTTTAAGACAGTGTGGTGTTGTGAGGAGGCTCTGTCGTGGAAGAAGAACTTTGTTTTGCATGAGACCTTTATTAACAGAATCACCACAACTCAATCACACTGCACTGCACAGGTTGTTAGGTATGCCCAATGTCACCTGAATAAGTAGGAACAGTATACATATTGCACTGAGTACAAGCAGGGACTCCAGCAACTAACCATGACAGCATAACTAAAAGGGGAGAGCCAGAAGGTAACACAGGCATGAGGGAGCCCCGGGACATAAAGCAGCCAGCCACTACACCATCAACAAACTTGAGTGAGCAAGTGAGTGGGGACTGACAGCATCCATACATCCCAGTTTACCAAAACACTATGTCTGAGGACCATCCAGACCTACTCCTTTACCTCATAAACACCATTAATACAAGGCTTGACTAAACAGATATGTTTTCAGCCTAGACTTAAACACTGAGACTGTGTCTGATTCCCGAACACTACTTGGAAGGCTGTTCCATAACTGTGGGGCTTTGTAAGAAAAGGCTGTGCCCCCTGATGTAGCCTTCACTATACGAGGTACCAGCAGATAGCCTGTACCTTTTGATCTAAGTAGGCGTGGCAGGTCATAGAGGAGCAGAAGTTCACTCAGGTACTGTGGTGCGAGACCATTTAGTGCTTTAAAGGTCAATAATAGTACTTTATAATCAATAAGAAATTTGATTGGGAGCCAATGCAGTGTGGATAAGACAGGGGTGATGTGGTCATATTTTCTAGTTCTAGTAAGAACGCTTGCTGCTGCATTTTGAACTAACTGGAGCTTATTTATGCACTTATTGGAACATCCAGACAGTAAGGCATTACAATAAACCAACCTGGAGGTAACGAAAGCATGAACTAGTTTTTCCGCGTCACGTAGTGACATTAAATTTCTTATCTTAGCAATATTTCTGAGACGAAAGAAAGCTATCCAGGTAATGTTATCAATGTGAGTTTCGAATGAAAGACTGGGGTCAATAATCACCCCGAGGTCTTTTACTGCTGCATGTGAAGAAACAGAAAGGCCATCCAGAGTCATTGTGTAATCAGAAAACTTACTTCTAGGTGCATGTGGTCATAGTACAAGCACTTCAGTCTTGTCAAAGTTAAGCAGAAGGAAGTTAATAAGCATCCAGTGTCTAATGTCCTTTACACATTCCTCAATTCTATTAAGCTGGTGTCTCTCATCAGGTTTTGCAGAAACATACAACTGTGTGTCATCAGCATAACAGTGGAAACTAATACAATGTTTCCCTGTGATGACCTGGCGACTTATCCAGGGTGTGCCCCGCCTTTCGCCTGTAGTCAGCTGGGATAGGCTCCAGCTTGCCTGCAACCCTGTAGAACAGGATAAAGCGGCTACAGATAATGAGATGAGATGAGATAATGAGATGAGATAAGGAGATGAGATGAGACCTGGCGACTTGTCCAGGGTGTACCCTGCCTTTTGCCCATAGTCAGCTGGGATAGGCTCCAGCTTGCCTGCGACCCTGTAGAACAGGATAAAGCGGCTAGAGATAATGAGATGCGATGAGACAAATAATATCACCCAGAGGTAACATATATAAAGAAAAAAGCAGTGGACCCAAGACAGAACCTTGTGGAACACCAAACTTTACCTCAGTACGTCTAAAAATATCACCATTTATATCAACATACTGATAGCGATCAGTTAAATAAGACCTGAGCCAGGAGAAGGCCGTTCCCTTAACTCCCACAACATTTTCTACTCTATCCAGGAGAATGGAATGATCAATGGTATCAAATGCTGCACTAAGGTCAAGCAACACAAGCAGCGAGACACAGCCCTGATCAGACGCCAACAGTAGGTCATTTACTACTTTAATCAAAGCTGTCTCTGTGCTATGATTAGGTCTAAATCCTGACTGATACGTTTCATGGATGTTATTCCTATGTAAATATAAGCATAACTGCTGTGCTACAGCTTTTTCAACGATCTTGGAGATAAAGGGGAGGTTTGATATTGGTCGATAATTGGACAGCTGACAGGGATCAAGGTCAGGTTTTTTAATCAGAGGTTTGATAACTGCTAGTTTAAAGGATTTGGGTACATAGCCAATTGTAAGAGAAGAATTTATTATTTTTAGAAGCGGTTCAATTACTCCAGGCATTATCTGTTTGAATAGATGTGTCGGTAAGGGATCTAGTATGCAAGTTGAGGCTTTTGATGCCGAGATTAATGAAAGTAATTCAGTTTCTTTTAGGGGAGTAAAACATTCTAATTGCTGATCTGATACAGTTATATTGTTAATTACAGGGTCACTTACATTGTCTGACCTTAAATTAGTAGTTTGAATTTTTTGTCGGATATTCTCAATTTTTTCATTAAAAAAATTCATGAAATCGTTGCTACTACATACTACAGGTATGCATGTGTCTATAGTGGACTTATTCCTGGTTAATTTTGCTACAGTATTAAATAGGAATCTAGGATTATTTTTGTTATCTTCTATTAGGGAGGAGAGATATGTTGATCTCGCAGCACTAAGAGCTTTTCTATACTTCAGGAAGCTCTCCTTCCATGCTAATTTGAACACTACCAATTTTGTTTGACGCCATTTACGTTCCAATTTTCGAGTGGTCTGTTTTAATGTGCAAGTGTCATCATTATACCAGGGTGCTAATTTTTTGTCTCTGACCATTTTCCTTTTAAGAGGAGCTATATTATCTAAGGTATGGCGGAATATTGACTCTAAGCATTCAGTTGCCTGATCAAGTTCTGCAGGGGCTGACAGTGACCCAATCAAAGTTGATAACTCTGGGAGATTATTTATAAAGCTCTGTGCAGTAGTTGACGCAAATGTACGTTTAATACAGTAGCGTGATGAGGTGCATATATTATTACTCAGACATAGTTTGAATGAGATGAGATAGTGATCTGAGATAACTTCGGACTGTGGAAGTATGACTATATTGTCTATGTTTAACCCGAATGTTAGTATTAGATCGAAGGTGTGACCACCATTATGGGTCAGTCCTATGACATTCTGATTAATCCCTACTGAATCTAAAATGGACACAAACACTGTTTTTAAAGGGTCTTCTGGGTTATCGAAGTGAATATTAAAATCTCCGACAACTAAAGCTTTGTCTAAGGAAATAACCAGATCTGAGATAAAATCTGCAAATTCAGAAAGAAACTCAGAATATGGCCCCGGGGGCCTGTAAATAATAAGTAATGGAATTAACTGGGTAGACTTATTTTTCGAGGCTACATACATTATATGAGTATGAAGAACTTCAAATGTATTAAATTTATAACCAGGTTTTTGTGTTACACCTAGATAATCATAATAAATAACCGCGATGCCTCCTCCTCTGCCAGTTAGACGAGGCTGGTGTATATAACTGTATCCAGGAGGACTCGCTTCATTTAATGCTATATATATTCATTTGGCTTAATCCATGTTTCAGTTAAACAAAGTACATTAAACTCCTGATCAGTAATGAGTTCATTAACCATTAGCGCTTTAGATGTAAGAGATCTAATATTTAATAGCCCCACCTTTAGATCAAAGGTGCTGGTAGCGGCTGTACAGTCAGTATGGCCTAATTTTATATTGATTAGGTTACTGGAACAAACTCTCTGAATATTTCCACCTTTTTGTTGAGCTCGGGGAACAGACACAGTCTCGATGTAGTGGACCCTGAATGACGACTCTGTGCAGCTACCAGACAGTCGGTTTAGCCTGTTCGTCTGCTCCCTGGCCTTGGCTCTGGATTGTCAGAAATTAACTAGGCCTATTCTGAGACTACCGTATGACCTATGCTGCAGGAAATGAGAGCAGTACCTTCCTGAGTGGGATGGATACCGTCCCACCCTAACAGGCCAGCAGTGCCCTCAAAATTAGCCCAATTATCTATAAAGCCCACACTGTTTTCAGAGCACCACCTGGACAGCCAGCAGTTCAGCGACCATAACCTGCTGTAAGCTACATCGCCACACTGCATTGGGATGGGGCCAGAGCATACTACAGCATCGGACATTGCCTTCGCTAATTTAAACACCTCTACAAAGTTACTCTTAGTAACTTCAGACTGACAAAGGCATACATCATTAGCTCCTACATGGATAACTATCTTTGAGAACCTGTGCTTGCCTAGGACCCTAAGATTACCTGCTATGTCCGGCACCCTGGCTCCTGGTATACACCTGACTAAAGCTGCTGGTGCCCCTAAAGGCTGAGCTAATTTCATGTGCCATATGATGGAGTCCCCTATAACCAGAGCTCTTTCAGGTTTCTCAGCGGGTGCATCACTAAGGAGAGCAAACCTGTTCAACACGTGACGCGGAGAGGAGTGGTGCTCCCGTGGGCGAGCCTCAGCGGTAGCTTTGGCTCTACGCTTATGCCGCCGAGTCCTCACCCATTCGCCCTGCTGTAAGGGCTCTGATGCTGGAGTTGGGGGATTACTAACTCTACCTAGGGCATCCAGACTTTCCCTTGCAGAAACTACACTGTTCTCATGCTCACTGACCTTCTCTAAAGCCTGGACACGCGCTTCTAGCACTGTAATCTTCTCCATCAGAGAGCTAACTAATAAAGCTATCGCTAGCGACGGAGGAAGAATGACTAAACATCCTGCACTCAGCACACTGAACAGGCTGAAGGTGTGCCATGATGAAAGGATTCATGTACCCTTAATCGAAGATCTGTTGATATTAAAGCAGATCCGATGTGGATGGCCTCCGCTTGTGGCTAACGTGACTTCAAAGCTCTGCGAGCATTTGGTCTGGCAAAGATATTAAGCCCAACCGTTTCCCAAAGTGCGTGGTTGACCCGCCTCTCTGAAATGCCTCAGTTTGCTACTGGTCGAAGCCAGAAAAGGCTGTGATGAAGCTTAAACCAATCACATCACTCTTTCCTCTGACGTATGTGATGCGACGGGGCTAACTGGTAGATTAAACTCTTACCGAAGCCGGTCAGGAGCAAGGCGAAAACGTCCTTCCTTTCAATAAATACCTCCAGGGCTGCTCTTTGCTCCATTTTCAATGAGAACTTGCTCCATGTTCGTAATGTTTCTAGTGAATGAAGTGCTTCCGGCATAGATTCTGTAAACAATCTATGGCTTCCGGTCGCAGTTCTACTACGTCAGTGCCTTGAACACGCCTCTACCCAGGGCCGTTGGAGATGCTCAAAGTTGATTGGCTCCTGATTTTTCGGGAGCTTGGAAGAGCTGTAGATAGCTTGCCTGGCCAGACTAAGCTCGCAACAGGCCCTCGTGTTGCGTCACACTTAGGATGGGCAGGCCCAGGCTATCCGCTTGTGGTCTTTACGCAGGAGGAGAAAAAAGAAAAAGAAAGCTTCCGGTGTCAGCGTTCTTCCGAAAAAAAAGAAAAAAAAGAGGAAAAAGGAACGCGAAAGTGGAAAGTACAAAAAGGAAAGCGACAGTACAATAAAAATGAAGATGATACTGGAAAATTATTTGTAGAAATTTTTTTTAAAAGATTAGCAATTAACGCTAACACTCGGGGGGGAAAAAAAAAGACTCGTCGCAAACAACTCGGGAACCAGGAAGTGCATCCTGGTTCCTGGTATACAAATAAACTGACTTGACATGTAGTCTACTAAACACTTGTACACAGAATACAAATCAAAGTTTATCAGAATCCAAAGGTCTATGTGCAATTAAATTATATGAATGTTACATAAGGACAGAGGAAGTGCAAGCAGTGACATCATGTATTAAGGCATGAAAGTAGACAATATAACTCCCAGTAGCATACAATCTTTAGTGAAATAACCTCTGTGAACTGAATATAAAAACCCATTTGACCCCCTCTTCCTTGTATATGGAATATGGAGAGTCATTTTGTTTGGTTTTAGGGAAACCATAATTGATTTTTAATTTAAACATGAAAAATTTCAGGATGGAAAAAGCGGCAATATACTGTACCAGCATGTACATAACACACACATGAGACAAAATAAGAGTCCTGCATTGAATATAGTCGATCCATCGGTGTTAGGACAGATGTCTCCCCAGATAACAGACAGTCTCTGAGGGGGTGAAGAAAGTCACTATACACACACACACACACACACACACACACACACACACACAAAAAACTGTACTCTACTCTTTTGGATTTCATTGCAGAAGTATTTCTATTTCCTTATTGATATGGAAAAGTTTATAGATCTCTGAACACACACATGCTTTAAAGGAGATACGCAGAACCTTGATTTTTAAATAAATCTGAGTGGATACTATCTCCATCCTTGACTCTTGTATGCTGCATAAATGGGAATAAAAAAATACATTTTTGAGAGTTAAAATCGACCATAAAGTTGGCACTCGAGCTGCCCTGCTGAGCCAGCCCTGAGTGCGTGATGTCACAGCGGTAACCAGTTTTAAGGCCGAGGCCTTTTATGGCTATAAACCAAAGTCATATAAATAAAACTTTATGCTGAAAGTAAGAAATACCGTTACTGACTTGCTCAACTAAGACTGATTTGACTTCATTGATTGTGGGTTGACTCTCATTAAAACAGGATAGGTGTTATAACTTATGCAACATACATGTACATGCATGCATTTTCACTGATAAAACGTAAAAGGCTAATTAAATAATCAGATGAACTGAGACAATCACATTCTGAAGCAAATTAAATAATTTTATACTGCTAACTTAAACACACAATACAAGTTACATGTATTAATCTAAATGCATATAAACAACGAGTGGTGGAGTTTTTTTATCCAAATGAGAGTCACGTCTTACCCGTCTGTGTTCTCGCTTCTTGAAGGCCGATCTTGTGGCCGATTGTTTTGAAACAATCTGGCTTTCAGTTGTTCATTCAATTCTCTGTTCATTTGCTTCTTCCATGTAAGGGCAAGATATTGCTGCTGAGGCAAGCATATCCAGCGGAGAAATCAGAAGGCTGGTCCACTTATTCTCCATTTTCTCCATATGGAGCACTCCGCCATTACTGCTCGGCTCAGGCAATTACTAAAACCCGGGACATCACCGGTTTTAACAACCATGGAGAGGTCACTGCCCGAGCAATAATATGTCCCATTCCATCCCGGGTTTTAGCAACAACCCTCAGCTCACACTCCGGGAGAACTGGTGCAACTGAGCTTATTTTCCCTTTTCTTATAGTTTTCTTTTCCTTTAATTGTTGGTACTGCACCCTCTTTCAATACGGGCTTATAGCCAACGCTCCTCAACAGATCAGAGGTTTCGTACAAGTCTTCAGTAAAATGTGCAGAGCAGAAGAGACACCACTTCGTAGGTGCCCAACTTGCCCATGAACTTCTCACAAAAAGCATCCAAATCTTTACAGTTTGAACATTCTTGGACCATGAATGCAATGTAAATCCACCTTCTGTCGTGTTGCTGCACTTGCCAGCAACACATCTATGTGGTGATAAATTGGCTCAAAATGGAGGATCGGAGTTGCAGTCAGCTCTGTGTTTTAGTATAGTGGAAATGGTGATGAGACCGATAGACTTCCTGCTGTAACGTCACAGATCTCAAGGTCATTCACCCAGATCGCTACCTACATGAATCACTTTAATCATAAAAATTACTATATTAGATTTATTGTTAACACTTAAATCTATTCCTGTGCCATTCTTGAGGCTTCAGGCATTTATAAATGAAAAGTGAGGCCAGGGTTCTGCATATATGCTTTAAGTAGAAATATAGTTTTGTGAACACTAATGCCTTTAAGAATAACTGCACAGACAACTTTTTTTTTAAATTCAGCACTATGATTTTGATTTTACTTGCACTGGACAAAACTGTCTGGCGTCAGAAGTGTCATACTGCAGTCGGAAGTTTTGAGGAAGACAGAGTTGCAAACCTGAAGGCAGCATGGGCAACAAGGAAGCTTGCATATCACAAGGACAGTGCTGTCGCCATGGGTTATCAGTGCCCACTCTGCAAACATTTGTGGATCAAGGATAGGGTTATCATCACACCAAAGGAAACACCAGAAGTCTTGCTGAGAAATCAAACGATAGGATGGTCCATACATAATTTAAAAAAAAAAAACTAATGCATACATGCATACAGTAGCGCTTGAAAGTTTGTGAACCCTTTAGAATTTTCTATATTTCTGAATAAATATGACCTAAAACATCATCAGATTTTCACACAAGTCCTAAAAGTAGATCAAGAGAACCCAGTTAAACAAATGAGACAAAAATATTATACTTGGTAATTTATTTATTGAGGAAAATAATCCAATATTACATATCTGTGAGTGGCAAAAGTATGTGAACCTCAAGAATTAGCAGTTAATTTGAAGGTGAAATTAGAGTCAGGTGTTTTCAATCAATGGGATGACAATCAGGTGTGAGTGGGCACCCGGTTTTATTTAAAGAATAGGGATCTATCAAAGTCTGATCTTCACAACACATGTTTGTGGAAGTGTATTATGGCACGAACAAAGGAGATTTTTGAGGACCTCAGAAAAAGCATTGTTGATGCTCATCAGGCTGGAAAAGGTTACAAAACCATCTCTAAAGAGTTTGGACTCCACCAATCCACAGTCAGACAGACTGTGTACAAATGGAAGAAATTCAACAACATTGTGACCCTCCCCAGGAGTGGTCGACCAACAAAGATCACTCCAGGAGCAAGGCGTGTAATAGTCGGCGAGGTCACAAAGGACCCCAGGGTAACTTCTAAGCAACTGAAGGCCTCTCTCACATTTGCTAATGTTCATGAGTCCACCATCAGGAGAACACTGAACAACAATGGTGTGCATGGCAGGGTTGCAAGGAGAAAGCCACTGCTCTCCAAAAAGAACATTGCTGCTCATCTGCAGTTTGCTAAAGATCATGTGGACAAGCCAGAAGGCTATTGGAAAAATGTTTTGTGAACGAATGAGACCAAAATAGAACTTTTTGGTTTAAATGAGAAGCGTTATGTTTGGAGAAAGGAAAACACTGCATTCCAACATAAGAACCTTATCCCATCTGTGAAACATGGTGGTGGTAGTATCATGGTTTGGGCCTGTTTTGCTGCATCTGGGCCAGAACAGCTTGCCATCATTGATGGAACAATGAATTCTGAATTATAGCAGCGAATTCTAAAGGAAAATGTCAGGACATCTGTCCATGAACTGAATCTCAAGAGAAGGTGGGTCATGCAGCAAGACAACGACTCTAAGCACACAAGTCGTTCTACCAAAGAATGGTTAAAGAAGAATAAAGTTATTGTTTTGTAATGGCCAAGTCAAAGTCCTGACCTTAATCCAATCGAAATGTTGTGGAAGGACCTGAAGCGAGCAGTTCATGTGAGGAAACCCACCAACATCCCAGAGTTGAAGCTGTTCTTTACGGAGGAATGGGCTAAAATTCCTCCAAGCCGGTGTGCAGGACTGATCAACAGTTACCGCAAATGTTTAGTTGCAGTTATTGCTGCACAAGGGGGTCACACCAGATACTGAAAGCAAAGGTTCACATACTTTTGCCACTCACAGACATGTAATATTGCATCATTTTCCTCAATAAATAAATGACCAAGTATAATATTTTTGTCTCATTTGTTTAACTGGGTGCTCTTTATCTACTTTTAGGACTTGTGTGAAAATCTGATGATGTTTTAGGTCATATTTATGCAGAAATATAGAAAATTCTAAAGGGCTCACAAACTTTCAAGCACCACTGTGTATACACACACACACACACACAGTGTCTTGCAAATGTATTCATCCCCTTTCATGTTTGTCCTGTTTTATTGCATTACAAGCTGGAATTAAAATGGATTGGGGGGGGTTAGCACCATTTGAGTTACACAACATGCCTACCACGTTAAATTGTTGTTGATTTTTTTGGGGGGAAAAAACAGTAATTAACATGAAAAAACATATCTGGAATGTGCATAAGTATCCACTCCCCCAAAAGGGGGAAAAAATCGTCTGATATGTTGTGTCATCTGCTAGCAGATATAATTTCAAATGATACCCCCCACCACACTGGGAAAATTGCAAGGCTGCTTCCCTGCACCACTGAGAAGAGCTTGTCACTCCTCATATCCTGAGACCCTTCAGCATGTCTCCCCCACCTTGAACCTCAATTCCCGCACCAATTGGCTCACTTCACAAAGCAAAAAATAAAAAAAGCACCTTTTTGCTTTTGTATATATATATTCTATTCACATTCACTGGATATGAGCAATCATGTGCTCTGATTGGCTACTCTCTTGGATATCAGCTGATAAACCGTGAGTAGAGAAAAACAAAATGGCAGCTTTTTTTTATCAAGTATTTAAAAGAAACAGAAATAGCTAAAAGAATATCATCCCCACAAAAAAAAAAAATCTCCTGTTCCACACTCCAGCCCAGTCAGTGGCGGTAATGCACCTTTAAATTGGTTTGCTAACTGCCAAAAAAAAAAAACCTGGACAGATGGATTGAGGTGTAGCTGTTTCTTTTTGAGAGGATCAGCATCTGATGAGAGCTGGGGAAGAATGCATTGACGCATGTCTCCAGAGCCTGAGCTTCAAGCGGTTGGCAACAGCTGGGCTATGAATGGACAGGAGATGGGAGAAGGACATGACAGCTCAGGAAGTGAGACAGGAGAACTGAAGTATGGTGGGAGCTACAAAGAGTGGGATTTGGTGCGAAGTAAAAAGAAAAAGAAAGAAAAGGATAAGTCTGGTTCTGATGATCTCATCTCTAGCTGCTTTATCCTTCTACAGGGTCGCAGGCAAGCTGGAGCCTATCCCAGCTGACTACGGGCAAAAGGCGGGGTACACCCTGGACAAGTCGCCAGGTCATCACAGGGCTGACACATAGACACCCATTCACATTCACATTCACAGTCAATTTAGAGTCACCAGTTAACCTAACCTGCATGTCTTTGGACTGTGGGGGAAACCAGAGCACCCGGAGGAAACCCACGTGGACAACATGCAAACTCCGCACAGAAAGGCCCTCGCCGGCCACGGGGCTCGAACCCGGACCTTCTTGCTGTGAGGCGACAGCGCTAACCACTACACCACCGTGCCGCCCGGTTCTGATGATTTTAGATTTAATTTAATAGGAAGGAGTGGAAGGGAAGAATATAAGGTGTTTATAAAACTAATACAAAAAGGTATGTCTTTTAAAGACTGGAATCCAATTCAAGTTACAAAATGCCTGAATAAGGAAATTGGAGAGGTAAAAAGTGCAAAAATACTGAGACGTGGACAACTATTGGGTTTTTGCAAAAACAAAGAACAACATGAGAAAACAGTGGGAATAAATAAAATCAATGGAAAGAATGTACAATGTGCAATGGCGAGTGGTGAAAAACAAGTCAAGGGAGTCATTACAGGAATCCCGGTAAATGTAAAAACAGAAGCATTAAAAATGCCAAAATAAGTGAGGCTAAACGTCTGAAGACTAAATGAAATGGTGAAATTTGTGACAGTTTTTCCATCATAACATCTGATGAAGAAAAATTGCCAGAAAAAGGTCTATGTAGGGTGTGTTATGAAGTCAAACTATACATTCCACCTCCACTTCGATGCTACAAGTGTCAGAGGTTTGGACATATACCGTAGCAGCTGTGTGCAGAAGCAAACTGGGATGCAGCAAGTGTGCTGGCGAACATGAATATAATGAGCGTGACAAACATACCAAGCCAAAATGCTGTAATTGTGGAGGGGAGCACAGTGCAGCTTATCGGGGCTGTGAATTCAGTAAAAGAGCAACAGAGGTACAAAGAGTAAAAGTCACTCAAGGAATTAGCTACTTAGAAGCTCTGAAGAAGGTCCCAAGAGTTGTACCAGTATTCAATCAGAGCGAGGTCAGTAATGAAGCAGGAAAATGTGAAGGATGTGATTGGTTGGGAAATGAAGCCTTAATAATTAACAAAAGTGACTTTGTGCTTTTTATGGCAGATATTATAAATTGTTCAGCCCAGACACAGAGCTGTAATGAAAGGATTAAAATAAATCGTGAAATCAGCTGGGAAATATTTAGAGGTTAAAGGACTGTTATGGGAAACAGTTAGAAACTGCTTAAACGAAGACGCGCAATCATCCCAGACAGGATCCAGCTCATATTAAAGATGTTTATACTGCTATGGAATGCTAGAAGCTTGATTGCTAATTGTCAAGAATTCAAGAAATATATTGACAAACTAAAAGAGAAACCCAACATAATTTGTGTACAAGACATATGATTGAAATCAGAATTTGATTATATAATAAAAGGATATACTGCAGTTAGGAGGGATAGAGAGAATGGTAAAGGAGGAGGAGTTGCTACATTTATACAAAATGGAACAAGTATAATTCTATAACTAGTAAATAATAATCATGAATCAATCGTAATCAACACTGTAAAAATAAAATCTGTTGTTTTTACAAAAAAAAACAAAAACTGGCAGCTGTGGTTGCCAGAATAATTCAGTGAACATGTAAACTGTTTTACTGATGTTATTTTACACTTTCTTCCAGTAAGGTTTACAAATAGTTTTTGTTTGTTGTACATGAAATTTCATTTAGTCTTACTGAAGAAATACAGTACTTTTGAATAACAGATTAAAACTGTTAAAATGGCAGTATAAAAAGTTAATATTTTCTGTAAAACTGAATTTAAATTTGCTTTAAATATTTTTCTTTTTAGCAATTATATTTTCAAATAATATCTATAAACATGGCAGCACGGTGGTGTAGTGGTTAGCGCTGTCGCCTCACAGCAAGAAGGTCCGGGTTCGAGCCCCATGGCTGACGAGGGCCTTTCTGTGCGGAGTTTGCATGTTCTCCCCGTGTCCGCGTGGGTTTCCTCCGGGTGCTCCGGTTTCCCCCACAGTCCAAAGACATGCAGGTTAGGTTAACTGGTGACTCTAAATTGACCGTAGGTGTGAATGTGAGTGTGAATGGTTGTCTGTGTCTATGTGTCAGCCCTGTGATGACCTGGCGACTTGTCCAGGGTGTACCCCGCCTTTCGCCCGTAGTCAGCTGGGATAGGCTCCAGCCCGTGACCCTGTAGAACAGGATAAAGCGGCTAGAGATAATGAGATGAGATCTATAAACATCAAATTTCAACAAACATTTACCACTTAAATGCAACTTTAAAACAAGGAAGCCACATATAAAGAGTATCTATAATTAAAAAAAAAAAAAAACTTACACTTGCATGCCTTTGAAAAATTTATTTTCAATGCGGTGTTTATTTGTCATTTCTGAACATAAAACATGAAGCAAATACACCTGCTAAACAGATGTAAAAAAAAATTTCAACCATTTTGACTTTATCAGAAACAGTAAGATGAGAAACAACTTTCAAATCTATTTAGACATTTTTTTGGCAATTATTAAATCACACTACAATCACCTTCTATTTTGGGTGTACATTTACAAAAACATTCAGCACCAGTATTATTAAACACTGCCTTGATTCATCAGATGTGATTAACCAAAATATCTTTTTTTTTCCTTCTGTCATAACATTCCAATCAATCTCTGAATTTAGCATTTTTTCTGTCACCCTCTAAATAAGGTGTGGGTTTCGACGACAGTCAATTTCTTAAGACTAAATTAATAATTGGTGTGCAGTGCCTACAGTATTTATGCATATATGCATGCATGTGCCCAATAGCTGTACAAGGCGTTTGCTGAACCAAGGAGACCAATGTTATGTTCGAGCTATTGGAAAAATTCTCTGCCCTATATGCCCCTACTTTATTCAAATGATAGAAGTCAAGATGGTAAGTCACAGAAACATTTTTGCTACATCTTGATGAAAGAAAGAAACAAAAAAAAACAGGTAAAATGTGTATTTATGTCATATCCTATAAGACTATTCAATGATCTTGTTACTGTATTTTGCCAAGACAAATTTGAATTTGGGGAGCAGCTTCCTATCATCTGTAAGGTGCTTTGTGATTTTAGTATTGTAAAAAAAAAAAAGTTGTCTCTAGAGATTTTTTACAAAACAGAATCCAATAGAAACTATTCTTTAAATTCGTTTTTTAAGACAAGGATTTTTTAAGATGTTACCTTGACAGTTTCGGCGATAAACTTCCACCTTCTTCAAACAGTCACCAGATGTCGAGTGGTGACGTGCCTTATCAACTGATGTTACGCTACGGAGGCGTGAACGTCCCGCCCAATTTGACAGGTAGTTCACGCCTCCTGCTGTCAGGTCGCTCCTCCAGGACGGCGCTCCAGGTGTGCGACAGTGCATACGCTCCCTCATCCCGGTTCATCATTCTCTGCGCACGCTTTCGTATCTCCACTGCCTCTAAAATCCAACGTTGGAATCTATTTTCTTCAGCGCGAATGACTCTGGCCTCTTCCCAATTCATTATATGATTTTGCCGTTTACAGTGGTCTGAAATGGCTGATTTTAAGTTTTCTTGGTCTGCTTTTTCTTTTTCGGATCTTGGCTTGGATCGAGGCTTTGTCACACTACCATACATAAAAGGAGTTACAGAACGCATCCAACGATCCATGAGGAAATACCACATCAACACCCCGGTCAAACCATACAAGAACCTCCGACAGCTGCTAGTTCACCCCAAAGACAAAATACAACTGGACAATAAATGCAACGTCATATATGAAATCCCTTGCCGTTCATGTAATAAAGTTTATATTGGAGAAACGGGCAGATGCTTCCATACTAGAAAAAAAGAACACCAAATAGAATGTGAAAAAGAAACAACAAAAAGACTCACAAGATCCGAAAAAGAAAAAGCAGACCAAGAAAACTTAAAATCAGCCATTTCAGACCACTGTAAACGGCAAAATCATATAATGAATTGGGAAGAGGCCAGAGTCATTCGCGCTGAAGAAAATAGATTCCAACGTTGGATTTTAGAGGCAGTGGAGATACGAAAGCGTGCGCAGAGAACGATGAACCGGGATGAGGGAGCGTATGCACTGTCGCACACCTGGAGCGCCGTCCTGGAGGAGCGACCTGACAGCAGGAGGCGTGAACTACCTGTCAAATTGGGCGGGACGTTCACGCCTCCGTAGCGTAACATCAGTTGATAAGGCACGTCACCACTCGACATCTGGTGACTGTTTGAAGAAGGTGGAAGTTTATCGCCGAAACTGTCAAGGTAACATCTTAAAAAATCCTTGTCTTAAAAAACGAATTTAAAGAATAGTTTCAATAGGTAGACATAATGAACTTTTACTACATATTAGAATCCAATAGAACTTTGGAATTGGATCTAACTCACCCAATTATAAAAATAGGTGGAAGAATCTTAAGGTTTACAAAATATTTACAAAGAATGCAAAAAACTGCTTTTACAAAACAAAGACCTTTAACTTTCTGTGAATTACAGAATGTTACTTTCTAGAACAATAACAAAGGTATTGTCACAAAAATAGATATGAATTTGCTGTTAAGCAAATACAAAAATCGAGAAACTGTTAACAACTGGATGCAGTCTTAACTTTTATGATGCGACTTCTTTGCAACAGTCTGACAACTGGTTGGAAAACTCATTGCCTTTAGTCCGTTCTCAGACATCACGCCACTCATGATCCGAAAGTTCCTGGATCAAGGTGAGGACACAGGGATTCACATGCAATCTGGGTTTGCAGGTTTCTTCCACCTTACTGCCCTTCTCTGGGTTGATTGAGAAGAAACACCTTAAGATAAAGAAGACAAACAGAAAACTACATCAACATTTGCTCCATGAAGCAATAAACTTTAGATTCAAGCTATAAAAGTAAAAGAATGACAAGTCACATTTAACTCTATAAAAGTAAATACATCCTTTTCTTCTACAATAATTTTTTTTTTGTAAATCTCATACCTCTGCAGAAACTTCAGCGTGGATGCAAGACCCGATGGGTAATGAATGTTGAAGCAATAATAGCTCCCAAACATCATGCAAAGGGCAGAAATGAAGCAAGAGATCTTGTTGTGTCCAATCTGTTGATCCACTCAGCATGAACCATCTAGCACGGAAGCAGAATTGCCCTAAAGAGAAAGAAGAATATATTCAGACTCCTGATACAACAAAACAATGACATTTATATGAAAGATAAATTAAAGAAAAAGTACAAAGAAAAAATATTTGACATAGTAAGAGGATAAGACAATAAAAAAAGAAAAAAAAAACAATATAGAGAAAATCAAAGAACACAAATACAAGTACAGAGGAAAATATAAGAACCAGGAAATAGCTAGAAAAAACATGCAAGACAGAAAAAAGGTAAAGAAAGGGGACAAGACAACAGGAGAAAGAAACTTTTTTGCAGTCCTTTACTGGACATGCTACGGGCCGCCCCTCCATTATTTGCTCCTTTAAATGAGCAACGAGTTCTTTCACGGTTTGACTTTGGCGCCCACACAACAAAATGGCGCACTTCAATTTTGCAACAACGGCTTTGGCAGATTCAGGATGTGAAGTCGCATTGTGAACTCAGTAAAAATGAGTTTTAAATGCTGCATATGTACAAAATGTCCGCTTGCATTCTGTGCCAAGGTGTTTGAATAAACAACTGGGCTCGTTTCTGTGCACTCTGCAATCAGGGATGAGAATTTTCCACGGATCCGTGGAATTCCGAGTTTTTCCCGCTGAAAATGTAATTTTTGTGAAACATGTAAATCGGTTGAGAAAATTTGGGGGGGGGTAGGGGTCGGCACGAGGCGAGGCTTGTGGTGGCACAAGCAGGCGGGACCGACTGACCGCCCGCCAGCATCTTTCGCAGGGATGAGAATTTTCCGCCAATTGGCAGATTTCCGACTTTTTCAGACCAAAATGATCGTTTTTGAGATCGATGTAAATCCATTGAGAAATTTTCAGTGTGTGTGTGTATGGTTAACGATCTGCGGTCACCTTATAATGCAGACATCCCGAGTCTCCCAGAAGTTCCGGGAGTCTCCCGCATATTGATAGCGGCTCCCTGATGCCCGCAAATTGGAGAATATCTCCCGGAATCTAGAGCAAGTGAGCAAGAACGTGCACACGAAACATTAATGTCTGCATCGCACATCTTAGAATGTGCGCATATGATGGAGCACGAGAGAGAGACTGCGTGTGTGCCTGTTCATGTAGCGCATGCTAGACAAAGAGCATCCTGATTGGGTTACTCAGCAAAATAAGCCAATCAGCTTTCAGTATGGGCGGGCTTTTTTCCCTTTTCTTGAGGACCGACGTTTTCAGTTGAGTCAGTGCAGCCTACAGGATCGTCATGGCAGAGAGCAAGTGCGCGCGCGCCCCAAAAAACGAAAATACAAAACCGACTTCACCCAGAGCATTTTTTAAGGATTTTCCACTAGGAGACCAACTGGTCTGGGCAATACAATCACAGGCCCCAGAGTCCATGCGGCTGCACCGCTGCGGCATATTCTGTGATGCAAATTGCTGCATTACGAATCCTCATTTCAGCCAGCATAATATCAACATAGTTAATGCAGTGCCAAGTTTTCCTTGTTAAATGTATACTTACATGGTACTTGGTTAATTAATTGCAACTGATTGAACCAAATGATAATACATAACTTGGTTTAAAATTTGGTCTCCCAGTGAAGCTGGTTTGGCATTGACTAGGGAGACCAAATCTGGCCATTTGGTCTCCCAGTAACTATGTTAAAAATTCTCTGACTTCACCTCAGATTACACAAAAGAATCTCCCTGTCTAATAAGGGTCAACAATAATGACAGTTTCGCGCATTGTACTGTTTGCAACAGTGATTTCAGCATTACCCATGGTGGCTTAAATGATTGTAAAGAACATGTTGAGGTGAGGAGTGTCATTTCATGTGCATTATATTTAGGTCTACAACAGGCTGTCATGAAAAGACCAAACTTACTGAAGATTTCCGTAAAGTAACAATGTATGAATATACATCATACGTATATATCACACATTTATCAAATATAGCTCGTAGCATGTTGGGGAGAATCATAGTATCATATCTATATTTCTGATAAAATTTTAGGTATGATACCGTGTATAACTCTCCTACTTATTGCTCATTTCATAGGGGGACCGGGGGGGGATTTCTGGCATGTGCCGCGCGGGAGCGTCTGCCCAAGTTTTTTAGGCCGAGATGAACTTAGTTTTTGATTTTAAAAAAATTTCCAATATGTAATGCCAATTGTACATGCCTGTTCTTTAATTCAAAATCACCATCTTGATCTTCACATTGACCATATGGTATCTGTATTACATTACACAACATCCTGTCCAGATAAAACCTAGTTAGTACACACAACAGTTGAAAGGGAAGTGATAAGTGATGTTGAATGTTGCCTGCTTAATATGCAAGACCTCCTGCTACCATGATAACATCGGAAGAAAGCTTAAGAGAATTATATGATAGAACTTTTTTCTGGTTTGCACTTCATTTTAAAGGATTAGAGTATTCAAAGACATGAATAGCTAAGATGCAGAAATATAATACTGTAGAGCTCGTTTATATTAAAAGGTGCATTTATTTTTTTTGAAATCATCAAATGTGAATTGATTAAAAACAAGTATCTTGTCCCATATTAATCATTTTCACCTGGTAGACCACCAAGAAGGGGAATTTATTTCCAAATAAATTGCAACTTTTTGCTGATAAAATTAATGGTTTTGGGGTAAAAAAAAAAAAATAGCCAAAAATCATTAGCTCCCGCCCCCTGGGCCCCCACCGGGGCTCTGCCCCTGGGCCCCGCTGGGTGCTTGCGGCCCCCAAACCTCTGGCTTTTTTCAGACTTTTTAAATATTTTTCATTCTCATCCCTGCCGAAAGTTTCGGCAACGCTCATCGCAAAATTAGTTGCAGCTGTGAGAACGGAAATTGTCATTGCTTTCTTCAATATTTATGCTAACGACAACTCACGACGATTTCCGGCAACGTTTTGGCGCTAGTTTCATCTCACTTCTACAATTTATGGAGAAACAAGCTATACGTACACGGTTTTGATCACTTCTTAAGTTCTAGTTATTTTGGTTAGTTTTCAAAGTTACTTTGCCAATATGGCGAAAGTTTTGGACTGCAAAAATGAGGATCGTGCCAGGGAAATCGATAAATTGAATGGGATAAAGAACTGTTTCCAATAGGCATGGCTCGATAGTAGCGTTACCGTGCAGATAGGGACACAAACTGTGACGACGTGCCTGACAGAACACATCCGAAAAGTGGACGTGCCGGGAAAGGTTCTGTGTATTCTGTGCTCAGATATGATCAATTATGGCAACAGAGGAGCTAGAAACATCCAGGAGCACATCAAAACAAAAAAGCACAAAGGTACGTTTTACTTAAATTGTCAAAGATAGAGTCAGGAGGAATCTAATATCTCGTTACGGTTACCTCCATTATCGCTCACAATATATATATATATATATATATATATCTGTAGGGATTTGTTATCTTAAAGTTTATAAACGTTTTAAACCATCATTGAATTTGAAAACATTCATATAAGGCGCACCCCCCTTTGAAACCCCCCCATGCACACTTTGCGTGCATTATGTCTGCCCTTGGCAGACATTTCAGAGATTTTTTAAATGTCCCATTCTCATCCCTGTGCATATGGAATCAATTTTGTGCCAAAATGTTCATACAATACTTTTGAAATATCCAACAAAAATGACAAATCAAAATACAAAAAAAGAAAAAAAAGTCAATTTTTTTAGACTGGCAAACAAATTATTTGTGTAATCGTGCAAAATATCAGTCTATTACTCTTCAGAAACCTTTTATTTTTGTTCAGCATTTTTCTCAGTTTTGTTTGACGTAATTTATTTTGGTTGCGATTCCAGCTTTCTCGTTTGCGCTCCCTGACTTTTTGCTTGCAGTTTTGGCACAAACTTCACGTGTGGGTGGGCTGTCCAGGAATGCATTCCCATTGGCTAACTTGTGTTTGACTGACAGCTATGCTTAGCGATTCCCCCGGAGGCTGTTGTGGCCATTTCCTACTCAGATTTTGGCGGACTGTTTGACAAGTGACCGATCCATTGACGGTAAACAAGGATCAAGTGGACTTCAGTGGCAACTATGATATTGAATTTACACTTTTTTGAATTAATTCAATATCATAGTCGCCACTGAAGTCCACTCGATCCTTGTTTACCGTCAATGGATCGGTCACTCGCCAAACAGTCCGCCAGAATCCGAGTAGGAAATGGCTGAGCGTAGCTGTCAGTCAAACACAAGTTAGCCAATGGGAATGCGTTCCTGGACAGCCCACCCACACGTGAAGTTTGTGCCAAAACTGCAAGCAAAAAGTCAGGGAGCGCAAACGAAAAAGCTGGAATCGCAACCAAAATAAATTACGTCAAACAAAACTGAGAAAGACGCGGAACAAAAATAAAAGGTTTCTGAAGAGTAATAGGCTGATATTTTGCATGATTACACGAGTAATTTGTTTGCCAGTCTAAGAAAATTGACATTTTTTTCTTTTTTTGTATTTTGATTTGTCATTTTTGTTTGATATTTCAAAAGTATTGTATGAACATTTTGGCACAAAACTGATTCCATATGTGCAATGCAACACACAGCCCCTCAATGATTCTCGTGTTTTACTGCAAAACGTGCATGTAATCATGTTTAAACACTGCTAAACCACTACAAGGTGTGTGTGTGTGTTACTGGCACTGCAAAATGATGCTAACTATATTGTTGCAAGAAGCCGTATGATGCCTTAAAAACAAGATAAAATCCCCCCTGAAACACAAACTACAGTGTTTTTTACGTGTGAAGAAAATAAAGGTTAAGTTACAGATGCTGGAAGTTGCCGTGGTCCACACAGTGTCCTTCACTCTGGAGGAGTCTGAGCGGAATTCAGCCTCAAAGCCGTGAGTTCAAACTTCGTCAAAACAGCTGTCATGTGGCAATTAAGTGGACCAATAGGAGAGCAGAACAGACTGCACTGCTTCGTGAGCTAAAGGGAGAACTAGAGCACAATCCAAAGTGTTCTGGGCCTTATGCTAAATAGGTCACTGCAGAAGTAATAACTTTGCGCTTATAATGGCCACAGTGAAGGAATAAAAAAAGAAAACAACTATAGCTATGAACCGAATGAGCAATTACGTGATTTCCTTGTTGAGTCTGGTGTTACCTCCATTTGTGTCTGAGGTCTTGAAATATGGAGGAGTGATCCAAACAAAATTGACAATAAATTGTGGCGAAATACATTCTGCCCCTGAGACATGACATTTTCCCCTGTGACTGTCACCTTCAAAAGCACACTAACACGACACAGCACTCACCTTATTAACATTGTTTCATCACACAACACCTGCGAACGCTGATTGGGGGAGTGGCCACGCGTGGTTGACGAGGCGCTTGCTTTAAAATGTCACTATGCTGCATCCGTAGCTAGGAGGGAGTGTAGCGCAGCAGAGCAGTGCAGAGCTCCGTTTGGTTCCTGTGCGAGCAAAGCGTGAAGGTGTGATTCTGGAGTAGAAGCTAAACCGAGTGGAAGACTTGTACATTGTTGCCGATGACAGAATTTGCGGCGGAGATTGCAGGCCGACCCAAGCAAGATTTCCGTGATGGAGGAACATCGCAAGCCACAGGTGAGAGGGGCTAATAGCTACTTCAAGCCCGATGCGGGAAGCGGATGGCGAAGGTCTGTTGAAGCTTCGGATCCAGGACAGTCCAGTTTACACAGCCAGCTCCAGAACTGTGAGTTAAACCGTAATTCCCATCCCCTTGCTGCTCGTTTACCAAGCACTACAACTGACTGGAACTACAAACGCTCTCTCCCTCTACACACGCTAACATTCACAAACATACAAGCCTACACACACACACACACACACACACACACACACACACACACACACACACGAACACTGGGTTTACACGACATTTTTGTTTATTTTTCATGTCCCTTTCGCCGTATTGGGAGCATAAGGTTGTTATGGAGTTGTATTGATGCCATTTTTTTTGTGTGAATAAGTAAACAGAATATGCACGTTTAAAACCTACTTTTTGTTATTGTTTTATTATTGCTGGCGGTGGTTACTTTTAGTTAAGTGGCAGGATTTTGGGCCTGCCTGGCGCCCGAACTAAATTTATACTTGAACCTTGGGTAGCACCGTTACAGAATTGGCACCTGAACAGGGACTTGAACTGTAATTTAACTGAAATGAGCATTTGATTCCCCTGTCTCGCTTGCTGCAAACTCCTACATTCATATACACTACTCACACACACACACACACACACACACACACAAGCACGTGCACACATTTGCATCACATACAGAAACACACACAAGGAGAAAAATAAGATTCTTTGGAACACAAACTCTGTTGTGGACTTAAGTAGTGCATAGTGACTGCTCTTTGGACTTTTTGGACTTGTGGGACACTTTAAAAAAAAGTGGGAAAAAAACTACTGTTGAATTGAGCGCTGTATTGATGGTAGTGTGTATGCCAGGGGTCTTCAATCCTATCCACAAAGGGCCAGTGTGGCTGCAGGCTTTCATTCCAACCAAGCAGGAGCTACACCTGATTTCACTTGTTTAATCATTTCACCCTCGTCTCCAGTCAACAATCAAGTGAGCCTCCAATTTGGCTGTAATGAAAGCCTGCAGCTACACCAGCCCTTTGCGGATAGGATTGAAGACCCCTGGTGTATGCTATGCTGTGCCATCACTGCTATGCTGTGTTATCACTGATAATGTACTGATATTGGTGTTTTGAACCTGTGCTCAGGTCTGTGTTGAATTTTTATCACACTGCTGAATTTTCTTTGTGTAATAATTGCCTGGGTATTTCCCTATTGTGTTTACATGTCTCTTTGGTAGCTGTGTAACTTGTTACTTTTCAAGTGGGGCACATTTTGCTACAAACATACAGACACACAAAAAACAAACATTTCAAACATCATTTTTCACATCATTTAATAATCTATAACACAACCTTTAGTGCATGGTGAGCTGTCTAAAGCCGCAATGTCAGAATGGGAAAGCCACACAGACGTCCCCACCTCTCCTGAAACACAAACCTCACCACCTGACATAAGCACACCTCAAGTTGAGCATCGGGTGTTCCTCCATCCTCCTTGGCATAGCGATGCCTCTTTCTTTCTCACTAGCCCTGGACTTCTTGGTACTGCTACTGCAGACCAGCTGCCTACTGTGTCTACAGTGCCCCCTTCATTGACCGCTGAGCCATCGAACCTGCTAACAGCTGCGCTACAGACTACTGGTTCGGACTACACTCAGGCCGCAGCTGCCTCTCCATTAGATATGGATTTGGACACTTCTCCATCATGGTCTTCAGACACCTCAGTGCAGCGTGACTTGCCTATGGAGCTCCCAACACCAGCACGAAAGCTCAGCGCACTGGTGCTAAAAACTCCTGACAACTGGGCCCTGATATTTCAGAAACTGGAACAACTGGACGCTCAACTTGGTAAGGTCACTAAACTAGTGGCCAGGAGCCGCTTTCACTTGGAGGCCAAGTTGGAGGTAGTGTCTGAAAAAGCAAAAACAGAATTCGCAAAACTCAGTGCAGCACTCACAGCTAGTACACAGAAAACAGAGAATGAATGGGATAAGTTGCTGAAGGCCATTAAAACCATTATCACAGAAGAAGTTAAAAACCAAAGTATTACACAACTTGGAGAGATCCGCTTCATGGTCGAACAGTTACAGGCCGAGGTACAGCAGGAGATCTTGTCCCAGAGGAGGGCTGTTGCAGCAGACTGTGGACACCTGTCACAATACATGGACAGCTGTGTTAGAATTACCAACCAAATAAACACATCTTTAGGACATCTACCAGCACACATAACAAAAGAGTACAACATACTTACCAACAAGATAACAGAGTTAGAGAAAAAGATTGAGCAACACGTCTCAACCACATCTTTCACTGGCATGAGGCCATCAGTAACCCCACACACTACAGCTACAGCCACTCCAGCTTCACTGCCCAGCCACTCCAGCTTCATGCCCACAACGCCACCTACTGGAACAAAGTCTGATCATCTAAAAGTTCTAAAACTGTCATTTCCTACCTTTGGCAAGGCAAGCGACGATCCAGACCCTGTCCTTTACCTCTCTAAGTGCCGTGACTTTCTAGCCATTCACCCTCTGTCTGATGCAGAGATTCTGGCTACCTTCCAAACTGTCCTGCACAGCACAGCCAGAGATTGGTGGGAGATTGCCATGACTGAGGTCCTTACCTGGGCCCAGTTCCAGAAAAAGTTTCTGTCAGCATTCCTGTCTGATGATTATGAAGAGGAGCTCACGGACTGAGTACGAAACCGACGGCAGAAAGAAAACGAGTCCATCCGTGATTTTGCCTTCTCTCACCGTGCCCTTTGTAAACAATGGAAACCCACCATCACTGAGGCTGAGATAGTGAAGCTCATTTTAAAAAAAATGTCAAACCACAGCTGGCTACCTACCTATGGGGTCGGGCTCAGAATGTTGAAGAGTTGGTGAAGCTCGGCCATCAGCTGGAAAAAGATTTAGAACAACAGTCCTTGTATGAAACACAGCATGGTACACATGACAAAAGTGCACAGAGGGCGAAAAACACTCCCAAATCTACAGACTTGGACGCACCTTCTATTACGTGCTGGCGCTGTAAAGGTCAACATCCACCTGGCTCTTGCCCTCAATACCAACCATCTCCTGGAGGCCGTCAGTCCACACAACACCATCCCAAGAACATGTCTCGACCATCTAAGCCAGCACAGCAGGGCAATGGCAACATCAACCTTACCACTACAAAGAGTTTGAAGAACCAGATCAAAGGTATGTCTACCACAACACCAGGAAGCACCTTCAATATTCCCCGGCAGCTGGTAGTCACAGTCAACATCGGACCTTGGAATGACAGGGCTATCATTGATACTGGGGCAAGCTACACACTCATCCACGAACAGGTCTGGAAAGCTCTCAAAAGGCCCAAGGAAGACATGGAGCCTTGGACAAGTGGACCTCTCTTCCTCGCTAATGGAGAGACAGACGCCCCTTGGAAAGGCTGACGTAACTGTCAACTTGGGTGAGGTTTCATGCACGTATGAGGTGGCAGTCCTGTCCCCAAAAGCTTTGGCCTACAAAGCAGTTCTTGGCCTCGATTACTTATTTCACAGTGGACTGCAAATCCATGCAGCTGAGTCAGTACAGTTTCAAGGGGAGACCAGAGAGATATCTGTTCCAGCAGAATGATGAACAAACCACCCTTTACACTGCACCACTTGGGGCTACTCTTATGTCTTGCATACCCCCTCCTTGCTTGCCCCCACAGCCTATGGCACTCACCGCTCAAGACTACATTGATCTTGCAGTAGAGAATGCTGAGGTGAAAGAGTGGGAGAAGGCTGGTCTTAGACAGCTTCTGGAGTCTAAACCAAATCTATGTTCTTTGAAGCCAGGAAGAACTGATGTGTTAAAGCACCACATCCATACCACCAGTGAAGTGCCGATCAAGCAAAAACCCTACAGGATATCTGCGCAAAAACATCAAGTCATGGAGCAGCATCTGAAGGACATGCTTGATCAAGGTGTGATCGAACCATCTTACTCCGGGTGGACCTCACCAGTCGTCCTTGTCCCAAAGAAATGTGGAACACTTAGGTTCTGTGTTGATTACAGAAAGTTAAATGCAGTCACAGAAACCGACGCATACCCACTGCCCAACATCAATGAACTTCTAGAGTCACTTGCCGGCTCCACTGTCTTCTCCACTCTAGACCTAAACAGTGGCTATTGGCAGGTCGCCATGGACGCCGCAAGTGTGGCCAAGACAGCTTTTGTGACCCACATGGGCACTTTCCAGTTCAGAGTCATGCCTTTTGGACTCAAAAACGCCCCAGCCAGTTTCCAACGCTTAATGGATCTGGTGTTGGCTGAGCTTAAAGGAAAAGTGTGTCTAGTGTACCTAGATGATATTGTGATCTACTCACCGTCCATCCAATGTCATTTCCAAGACCTTCATGCCGTTCTGGAAAAGCTTCAAACAGCAGGACTCACCTTGAACCTGAAAAAGTCCAAGTTCTGCATGAAGGAGATAAAGTACCTGGGCCATGTCGTCTCTGCCCAAGGAACCGCTGCAGACCCCATGAAGGTGGAGGCCATCAAGGCTTACCTGTCTCCAACAACGATCAAGGAGGTGCAGAGATTCCTTGGCCTTGCAGGATGGTACCACTGGTTTGTACCTGGATTCTCTCAAATCGCAGAACCACTCAACGCTCTCAAGAAGAAAGGCCGTGTCTTCCAGTGGGATGAGAAGTGTGAGAAAGCTTTTCAAACCTTAAAAGACCGCCTTACGTCTCCTCCTGTCCTTGGTCATCCTGACCTAGAACTTCCTTTCTTCGTCTACACAGACGCCAGTGACTTGGGGCTTGGTGCCATCTTGGCGCAAAAGAAGGGGATCGGCCATGAAGAGGTCATTGCTTTCGCAAGCCGAAGTTTAAACAAAGCTGAAAGGAACTACTCCGTCATGGAGAAGGAATGTCTCGTGGTCGTCTGGGCGCTGGAAAAATGGCAGCACTACCTGGAACCCAAACTGCTCACAACAGTGACTGACCATGCCTCCTTGCAGTGGGTATTCAGCAGCACCAAGACCTCCACTCGTCTCCTCAGTTGGGCCCTTCGGCTCCAGAAGTTCAACTTTATCATTGAATACCGCAAAGGGAAACTCAATGTAGCACCGGATGCCCTTTCTTGATGTCCTGTGGGGCCTTCGTGCATGTTGGCTGTGAGCCAAAAGGAACCACAAGATTTTCCCTTCTCCACCATGACCTTGTGGGAGGAACAGCACAAACACCCCCAGATAGAGAAAATCATGAAAGATCTGGCTGAAGGCTGTGAAGACGTTGGAGAGAACTACGCCGTGATTGATGACCTGCTTTACAGAATGATCAAGCTGGATGATGATGACAAGAAGCATCACTTTCATGTGTGGATACCAAAGACACTAATACCTCCACTCCTGGCAGCATACCATGACTCCCCCTGGTGTGGACACCAAGGTATGTTCAAGACCTACAAACATATTCACAACGTGGCTTTCTGGCCTAAGATGTGGAATGAAGTGCGGAGCTATGTTCATGCCTGTACAGTTTGCCAGACACGCAAAGGAGACAACCAGAAGCCATGTGGGAAACTCCAACAAACCACTGTGAGCTATCCCAATGAGATGCTTGGAGTTGACCTCATGGGACCTCTACCCCGCAGTCTGGACAGATATGAATATCTACTTGTCCTCATTGATTATTACACCCGCTAGGTAGAGTTATTTCCCCTCCGTACAGCATCCTCTGCCGTGGTAGCCCGCATCATCCGTGATGAAATACTTACCCACTGGGGCATACCCGATTATATCCTGTCTGATAGAGGGCCGCAGTTTGTGTCCAGCTTGTTCAAGGAACTCTGTCACACCTGGTCAGTCACCCCCAAACTTACCACAACATACCATCCACAAACCAACTTGACTGAAAGGGTTAACAGGAATCTGAAATCCATGATCGCATCCTATGTCTCAGATAACCATCGAAAATGGGACCAATACTTACCTAAATTCTGATTTGCCCTCAAATCCGCTGTTCATGAGACAACTGGGACTACTCCTGCCGAGTTGCACCTTGGGAGAAAGCTGCGTAGTCCCATGGACAAACTCCTCAGAGGACAAAACCTTACCCCTGACGACACCGGATACGATGTTGTGCGACACCTAAAAGACCTGCAAAAGAAAGCACACATTAGCAGTAAGAAAACAAAGGCACACCCTGGACAAGTCACCAGGTCATCACAGGGCTGACACATAGACACAGACAACCATTCACACTCACATTCACACCTACGGTCAATTTAGAGTCACCAGTTAACCTAACCTGCATGTCTTTGGACTGTGGGGGAAACCGGAGCACCTGGAGGAAACCCACGCGGACACGGGGAGAACATGCAAACTCTGCACAGAAAGGCCCTCGCCGGCCACGGGGCTCGAACCCGGACCTTCTTGCTGTGAGGCAACAGCGCTAACCACTACACCACCGTTCCGCCCCATTTATTTTCTCATATATTTAAATATATACTATATCTCATTTTTAATTTTGCCAGGATCATTTCTTAATATTCTGCTTTTTAAAATGCATTTTCTATATTGGATGAAGGTACAGTCAGTACATTATCAATACACCTGATGATTTGAAATAGCCTTTTTGACAAATGTGTTACATTTACTGCACTTAAGACAAAAAATAAGGTAAGATTTAATCGCATAATTTTTTTCTTTATTTAAAATTTATTGATTTTTACAACCACTTAGCACTTTGTAATTGCTCAAATTCTTAAAAATAAAAATTCAAAATATGTTTGTTAAATGTAGCTAGCTATTAATTTGTCTGGATTTAATAATCACAGACATTAAAATGTTATTTTTACACTGCTAAAATTTAAAAAAAAATTTTGTTGTGAAGGATACAACTTTTCTCTGTACAAAATACAAAAATGTGTGATCTGTTTCGACCTCGCTCTGACCGTCACTACAGTCTAAAAAAGGAATGATCACCTTCGTTCTGCCTATCATCGAGACCATACACTGTATGTCAACAAAGTTATGTCCATGATCTCCGGAAGCAGAACAACTCACGTTATAAATAGCAGAGATTGCTCCCGGTTCAGTCTCTCACCTTGATCGCCTCTTACGAGACCATAAAGTAAGAGACCCATAAGGTAAGAAATCCTGATTTCTTTGCTTCACATTCCATTAATTCGTTATCTGCGTGGTACGGGTGCCTTGTGTCCCCGAGGATTGTTGTGGTTTGTGTATTTCTGAGCTACGTGCTTAGCTTAATTTGCCAGTAGGCTGTAAGCTTGTTTTTTCAGGTATCCTTTTTGTTTGACGTTATATGCACTAGATTTCCGGGTAATCTGAGTTTGTTACCACTGTGTGCCTATACTGCTGTTCGCAGCCGTGGGCTTAGTGCGAGCCCACTAAGTGTGTTCTCGCGCTGGTGTGGGCTGCCATAATACCTATGTTCTGTGTTTTTTACTGCTGTTGTTGCAGCTGAAAATTGTGTGAGCCTGTCAGACTGCTGTTACAGGCCACCTAGTGCTATACTTGTTTGAATTATCATAATGCATTGAATTGTTTGAATTTGTAATATACTCTTGCTATTGTGTTGTGCCTTTTGTTGTTGTTGTTCACTGGTGTAGCCTGCTAGGTGCGTTTGCACACTGTGCAGGCCTCGGCAGTGTTCCCGTGCCACACCCTGTACCCCTGTCTGCAGCTGGTGGGGCTAGTGTGCGCCTGCTAAGTGCATTCGTGCGCTGGTGCGGGCCATCATAATACTGTGTGCTGTGTTTTTCCTGTTTCCATCAGGTGCATTCAGGTGCAGGCTGTGACAGTGCTCCTCTGCGATGCCCTCCTCTGCCACGCCCTATACCTCTGTTCGCAGCTGGTGGGGCTAGTGTGCACCCACTAAGTGCATTTGTGCGCTGGTGTGGGCCACCATCGTGATCCTGTGGCATACCCTATATCGCTGTTTGCAGCCAGTGGGGCTAGTGTGTGCCTGCCAAGTGCATTCGCATGCTGCTGCGGGCCACCATAATACCTTGGTGGACTACTCGAGGAGGACTCCAGACTTCAGACCGCCTAGGCCTCTGTGTGGCTACGATGGCTTCCCACTACTACAGGATTTGCAGGGCCTCAATGAGTTCCAGAGATGGGCGCAGGGAGTGTCCAATGTGCCTTGGAGCTGCCCATGTGCTGGAGGATGTGGACAACCCCTGCAGCATGGCCTGCAACCTCTCCGGGGGGGGAAAGACAGCGCCGGGCCAGCCAGGTGGGTGGCCATGTGCACGAGAGCCGGAGAGAGAGGCGACGCTCCCCCGACCAGCCGTCCCTCTCCAGTAAGCATGGGTATAAGCACAAACGCAAGCATTCATGTGACTGGCAGCGGGAGTCCCCCCACAGGCCTGCCCAAAGAGAGGCGCCCAGACCTGCTAAGCTCCCTGCCTCAGCTACGGTGATGGAGAGTGGTAACGCGGAGTCGCTCCAGATCCTCTCAGTTCTCCAGGCTCTGTCACAGAGGATGGACAGGCTGGAAGGTCACCAGGGCTCGT
Source organism: Neoarius graeffei (assembly GCF_027579695.1). Classification (NCBI taxonomy): domain Eukaryota; kingdom Metazoa; phylum Chordata; class Actinopteri; order Siluriformes; family Ariidae; genus Neoarius; species Neoarius graeffei. Next base: position 44,316,006 of record NC_083571.1, on the reverse strand, counting down.
CATCTACTTCCCTGTCCCCGGGCCAGGGGGGTACCCCCTCATCCAGGCCTGAGAGCTATGGTGAGGAGGATGGGCAGGGCTATGTGGATGTGCCATCCCTCTATGCTCCCAACACAGCAACGGACAACACAACAGGTAGGGACGGCCTCGGGGGAGACCTGCATTCTAGCTCTGCAGAGCCAGCTGACGGCTCCATGGGGACGGAAGAGGCCCCTGTCAGCTCCCTGGTGTCATGGGTGCTGAGTGCTGCCAAGGTCCTGGGCCTTCAGGCACCTGCACCTGCCCCGGCTCCTTTGGGAGGAGTTTGGGAGGGCGTCTCTTGCGCTACCCCACCACCTCCTATACCTGTGGCGGATGATTACACACCAATGCTCAAGTCAACATGGGGTAAGTCATCGCAACACCCCCGGTTTCATGCAGGCTGCCACCAGCTGGCAACAGCTGGTTACCCGGTTGAGACTGGACTGGGGGACATGCCACCCGTTGAGCCATCAATGGCCACACTGATGTCCCTGGGCCTTGCCCACGTATCCCCCAATCCACGTTGCCCTCATAAGGAGTGCACCAAGACAGACCGCCTGGCCACTCGCTCTTTTAATGCATCGGCACGAGCAGCCCGAATGGGTAACACTGTAACCATCACCCTGGTGGCTCTACGGAAGACACTGAGCCCAGACAATCAGGACGCCAAGGCCCTGGTGGACGCAGCTCTTTCTTCCCACTCCCAGCTGACACAAGACGTGGGGGATGCTATGGCCTCTGCGGTGCTGTGCCACAGACAGGTTTGGCTGGCGCAAACCTCCCTGCTAGAAGCCATCAAACAGGAGCTGCTGAGCCTCCCCGTGGCACCTGGGCATGTCTTTCACCCAGGATCCCAGGAGGTGCTTGATCGCACTGAGCGCACTGCGGCATCTAGGGAAGCTGTCCAGCATGTGTGCCGTAAGTCGGCTTCAACTGCCAGCCGGGCGCCTATGGATAGGTATAGGCTGCGGCAGCCCACCCGGCGGCCCCATGGGACTGGCGATTTCATGCACCCGACCAAAGTACGGCCCCAATTCCCCGACTCGGGAAGAAGAGGACTGCAATGGGGCACAGGCAGGGGTGCAGGCCGCAGCGGCGGTCCTGCATAGGAGTCTTGGGTAGCCCGCCAATTGCCCTTCCCAGCTGTCATGGACCTCCTGGGAGGGGATTGCGCCAGATCCTTGGGTCATGGCTACAGTGGCTCGTGGCTACCGACTGCAATTTCAATGGTGATCCCCTATGTTTTCAGGGGTCAGGGTAACATTTGTAAAATACCTGGCTTTGATGTCCGTACTCATCAAGGAGGTTCAAGAGTTGCTTCTAAAAGGGGCCATCTCAGAAGTACCGCCCAGTACACAGCTCACCTGGGTTCTACTCCAAGTATTTTATTGTTCCCAAAAAAGATGGCGGTCATTGGCCTGTTCTCGACCTCAGGCCCTTGAACCAGTATCTCAAGGTGCGGCCTTTCAAGATGGTCCACACAAGAGTGGTGATGCAGTCCATCCGGCAGGGGGAGTGGTTCACATCTCTGGCCCTAAAGGACGTGTATTTCCATGTCCCAATCTGCCCAGAACACAGGCCCTTCCTGCACTTTGCCTTCCAGGGCAGGGTGTTCCAGTTCCAGGTCCTTCCTTTTGGCCTTTCCCTGGCCCCAAGGGTTTTTACTCGCATGGTGTCAGCTGCACTGTCCCCCCTCCAGGCTCGAGGTCTGAAAATCCTACCTTACCTGGACAATTGTCTCATCTGTGCCCCCTCCCGAGAACAGATAGTGCGCGACACAGACACAGTTCTGGCCCACATCCAATCCTTGGGCTTCACTGTCAACCACAAGAAGAGCAACGTGCAACCCTGCCAACAGGTGGAATTCCTTGGCATCTTCCTCGACTCAGTCAGCATGACGGCGTCTCTCACTCCATGGAGAGTGGACAGCTTGATTGAAATGCTGAAGTATTTCCGCTTGGGCAGTCTTGTTACGGCTCACAGAGTCCAGAAGCTGCTGGGTTTGATGGCCGCGGCAGCAGCAGTAATTCCTCTTGGCCTGCTGAGGGCATGCCCCCTGCAGTGCTAGTTCAACGCTTTCCACCTCCATCTGAAAGACGACAGGCAGGTGAGACTGCGTGTGTCTCAGGCTTGAATCCAAGCTCTATGTCCTTGGAGGGACTGGGAGTTCCTGCTCCGAGGTGTCCCACTGGGGGGCCTTCCCCACAGGAGACAGGTCATCTCGACAGATGCGTCCCTGACAGGCTGGGAAGCTGCCTGGGAAGGATGGTCGGTGAGGGGCATGTGGCAACCCTGTGGATGTTGGAGCACATAAACGTCCTCGAACTGAAGGCCATCCATCTCGCTCATCGAAGATTCCTGCTGGTGTTGCAATACCAGCATGTTCTTGTGAGAACAGATAGCACCTTGGCGGCGTATCACCAAGGGGACACGAGGTCCCGGCGGTGCCTCCAGGTGGCGGAGGAGTTGCTGACATGCGCATGGCCACGACTCTCTTCACCTCAGGCAGTGCACCTCGGGCAGTGCACATCCCAAGTGTGGAGAACAGAGCAGCCGACATTCTCTCCAGGACGGGGCCACTCCCAGGAGAATGGAGACTGAACACGGACGTCCTCAGCCAGATCTGGATGCAGTATGGTGTTGCACAAGTGGATCTCTTTGAGTCAGCAGAGACAACACACTGCCCGGAATGGTACTCCCTCACGGGGCGGGGGGGGGGCAATCTGGGCCTGGATGCTCTGTCACAAGAATGGCCAACAGGCTTGTTGTATGCTTTTCCTCTACTCCCTCTCATAGCTCAGGTCCTCTGGAGACTCGGAGAGGGCCAACACTCAGTCCTGCTGGTTGCTCCACAGTGGCCGTTGAGGCCTTGGTTCCTGGACCTGCTCCAGGGTCAGCCATGGCAGTTACCATGCAGAACGGATCTTCTGTCACAGGCAGACGGGGCAGATCTGGTATCCGAACCCAGGTGCCCTATGTCTATGGGTTTGGCCCCTGCAGAGTCCATCACTGAGTGGCAAGACGAGTCTGTTCAAGAGACACTCTAATGCCAGGGCTCCATCTACTAGAGCTTGCTATGCACTCAGATGGAGGATCTTTTCTGGTTGGTGTGGTGGCATGGGTCTTGAGCCAGCAGTTTGCCCTGTGCCACATGTTTTACAGTGGTGCTTGAAAGTTTGTGAACCCTTTAGAATTTTCTACATTTCTGCATAAATATGACCTAAAACATCATCAGATTTTCACACAAGTCTTAAAAGTAGAAAAAAGAGAACCCAGTTAAACAAATGAGACAAAAATATTATACTTGGTCATTTATTTATTGAGGAAAATGATCCAGTATTACGTATCTGTGAGTGGCAAAAGTATGTGAACTTCTAGAATTAGCAGTTAATTTGAAGGTGAAATTAGAGTCAGCTGTTTTCAATCAGTGGGATGACAATCAGGTGTGAATGGGCACCTTGTTTTATTTAAAGAACAGGGATCTATCAAAATCTGATCTTCACAACACATTTGTGGAAGTGTATCATGGCACGAACAAAGGAGATTTCTGAGGACCTCAGAAAAAGCGTTGTTGATGCTCATCAGGCTGGAAAAGGTTACAAAACCATCTCTAAAGAGTTTGTACTCCACCAATCCACAGTCAGACAGACTGTGTACAAATGGAGGAAATTCAAGACCATTGTTACCCTCCATAGGAGTGGTTGACCAACAAAGATCACTCCAAGAGCAAGGCGTGTAATAGTCGACAAGGTCACAAATGACCCCAGGGTAACTTCTAAGCAACTGAAGGCCTGTCTCACACTGGCTAATGTGAATGTTCATGAGTCCACCATCCAGAGAACACTGAACAACAATGGTGTGCATGGCAGGGTTGCAAGGAGAAAGAGACTGCTCTCCAAAAAGAACGTTGCTGCTTGTCTGCAGTTTGCTAAAGATCATGTGGACAAGCCAGAAGGCTATTGGAAAAATGTTTTGTGGATGGATGAGACCAAAATAGAACATTTTGGTTTAAATGAGAAGCGTTATGTTTGGAGAAAGGAAAACACTGCATTCCAGCATATTAACCTTATCCCATCTGTGAAACATGGTGGTGGTAGTATCATGGTTTGGGCCTGTTTTGCTGCATCTGGGCCAGAATGTCTTGCCATCATTGGTGAAACAATGAATTCTGAATTATACCAGCGAATTCTAAAGGAAAATGTCAGGACATCTGTCCATGAACTGAATCTCAAGAGAAGGTGGGTCATGCAGCAAGACAATGACCCTAAGCACACAAGTCATTCTACCAAAGAATGGTTAAAGAAGAATAAAAGTTAATGTTTTGGAATGGCCAAGTCAAAGTCCTGACCTTAATCCAATCGAAATGTTGTGGAAGGACCTGAAGCAAGCAGTTCATGTGAGGAAACCCACCAACATCCCAGAGTTGAAGCTGTTCTGTATGGAGGAATGAGCTGAAATTCCTCCAAGCCGGTGTGCAGGACTGATCAACAGTTACCAGAAATGTTTAGTTGCAGTTATTGCTGCACAAGGGGGTCACACCAGATACTGAAAGCAAAGGTTCACATACTTTTGCCACTCACAGATATGCAATGTTGGATCATTTTACTCAATAAATAAATGACCAAGTCTAATATTTTTGTCTCATTTGTTTAACTGGGCTCTCTTTATCTACTTTTAGGACTTGTGTGAAAATCTGATGATGTTTTACATCATATTTATGCAGAAATCTAGAGAATTCTAAAGGGTTCACAAACTTTCAAGCACCACTGTATGCTTCTTGCAGTCTCATTTGGATCAAGGCAAGGTAATCAGTACAATAAAGGTTTATGCTTCGGCCATTTCAGCCTTTCACCAAGGCGCAGACAACAGACCCCTGGGTAGGCATCCTTTGATTGGCCAGTTCTTGAAGGGAGCCCGCCGGTTGCGTCCAGGTCGCACCTTGCGGGTGCCGAGCTGGGATCTGCCCACAGTCTTATCACTCACTGAAGGTCCGTATGAGCCCATTTCAGACGCAGATTTGCAATCTTTGTCCCTTAAGACTGCTTTTCTCTTGGCACTCTGTTCAGCAAAGCAGATAGGAGAGCTGTGTGCTCTCTCCATTAGCGATTACTGTCTAAGGTGGCAGGCAGGAGGCACTGGCATGTTGCTATGGCCAAATCCAGCTTTTTTGCCAAAGGTTCTTAATCAGCAGTCCATCAACCAGGTTCTGGAGGTGTTCCAATTCCAGCCTTTCTCTGCCTCGCAGACAGAGCAGGACAAGTTGCTCACTTTGTGCCCAGTCAAGGCCTTGAGGGCTTATGTGACCCGTACACAGTCCTTGAGGAGAATGCACTCAACTTTTTGTCTGTTATGGGGTGGCGAAGAGCGGGCTGCCGCTTTCCAAACAGAGGCTGTCTCATTTGGCTGGTGGAGGTTATTTCCCACGCTTACAGGGCTCAGGGGATACCAGTCCCTTCAGGTACGAGGGCTCACTCTACCAGAAGTGTAGCTATGTTTTGTCCGCTGCCCTCATGTCTGTGACCGAGCGAGGTTCTAATGATTAATTCTGGGTTCCTCGCGACTCTTTTGGTATGTGTCATCCCTTTTTTAGACTGTAGTGATGGTCAGAGCAAGGTCGAAACAGATCCATAGTTATCTTCATAACTTACGCTTTCCACAACAAAATACGATATTATTTGCAATTTACTTTAAAATTTACAATAATTTTCAGTTCAACATTATTTACCAGTATGATGTTGTATAAACACATTATCACTGTATTTTACTTTACAGTATTTTATCAACAGAATTTTACTGTTGATTTTACTGACTAACAGTGAAGATATGGACAAATAGAGGTTCTGTACATGTAATTAATTATAATCCAGGTGAAAAATGAGAGTATGTTAGAAAATATTGTGGGACCACTACAAAATGATGTAATATGGTGTGGGGATTTCAATTCACATAACTCATTATGGGGAAGTAACAAACACAGATACAAGTAGCTCGGTTATAGAAGAGTTTATTGATAAATCACAGTTTAGTGTGTATTAATAAATGGGGAAGGTACACAATATAATAGTTCAAACAATACAGAAATCAGTGCTTGACCTAACATTTGTATCAAATAGAATATCAGGTAAGAGTACATGGAGTGTGGTTAATTAATCAACAATAGGAAGTGATCATTATCCAGTGCTAATTAAAGTTGGAACAGAGATGTGCTGTGAAAGCATGAAAAGAACTCCCAGGTGGAAAATACAAATTGGGAAGGATTTCAAATGGTCAGTACAATAAGATCTCAAACTGGAAAAAGCTCAAGAAAGGGATGTACAGTGCCCAGCGTAAATGAGTACACCCCCTTTGAAAAGTAACATTTTAAACAAACAAAAACTAATTTCCAAAATGTTGACAAGACAAAAGTTTAATATAACATCTGTTTAACTTATAACGTGAAAGTTAATAATATAAACTTGGATTACACATTTCAGTTTTACTCAAAATTAGGGTGGTGCAAAAATGAGTACACCCCACAACAAAAACTATTACATCTAGTACTTTGTATGGCCTTCATGATTTTTAATGACAGCACCAAGTCTTCTAGGCATGGAATGAACAAGTTGGCGACATTTTGCAACATCAATCTTTTTCCATTCTTCAACAATGACTGCTTTTAGTGACTGGATGCTGGATGGAGAGTGATGCTCAACTTGTCTCTTCAGAATTCCCCATAGGCGTTCGACTGGGTTCAGATCAGGAGACGTACTTGGCCACTGAAATCACTTTCACCCTGTTCTTCTTCAGAAATCCAACAGTGGACTTAGATGTGTGTTTAGGATCATTATGTTGGAAAAGTGCACGACGACCAAGGGCACGGAGTGATGGTAGCATCTTCTTTCAGTATAGAGCAATACATCTGTGAATTCATGATGCCATCAATGAAATGGAGCTCCCCGACACCAGCGGCACTCATGCAGCCCCACATACTGTAAGGACACCGCCACCACCATGTTTCACTGTAGGCACCATGCATTTTTCTTTGTATTCCTCACCTTTGTGATGCCATACAGTTTTAAAGCCATCAGTTCCAAAAACATTTATTTTGGTCTCATCACTCCAGAGTATAGAGTCCCAGTAGACTTCATCTTTGTCAGCATGGGCCCTGGCAAACTCTAGGCAGGCTTTTTTGTGCCTTGGCTTTAGGAGAGGCTACTTTCGTGGACCGCATCCATGCATGCCATTCCTCTGCAGTGTACGCCGTATTGTGTCATGGGAAATAGTCACCCCAGTTTGGCTTTCTACTTCTTTAGATAACTGCAGTGAATTTGCATGCCGATTTTCTTCAACCCTTCTCATCAGAAGATGCTCCTGTCGAGGTGTTAACTTCTGTGGACAACCTGGACATCTCGGAGATGGTTGCAGTTCCATCTTTCTTAAAATTTTTGTACCACTTTTGCTACAGTATTCTGACTGATAAGTAAAGCTTTGCTGATCATCTTGTAGCCTTCACCTTTGTGGTGGAAAGAAATTATTTTCTTTGGGGAATTCTGAAGAGACACGTTGAGCATCACTCTCCATCCAGCATCCAGTCACTAAAAGAGGTCATTGTTGAAGAATGGAAAAACATTGATGTTGCAAAATGTTGCCAACTTGTTCATTCCATGCCTAGAAGACTTTGTGCCATCATTAAAAATCACGGAGGCCATACAAAAGTACTAGATGTAGTAGTTTTTGTTGTGGGGTGTACTCATTTTTGCACCACCCTAATTTGAGTAAAACTGAAAAATGTATAATCAAAGTTTATATTATTAACCTTACTTTCACGTTACAAGTTAAACAGATGTTATATTAAACTGTGTCTTTTCAACATTTTGGAAAATTGTGTTCATTGAGATATTGTTTAAAATGTTACTTTTCAAAGGGAGTGTACTCATTTACGCTGAGCACTGTAAATGAATATAACAGTAGATTAGTAAATGAAATAAGAGCTGCTGAGGAAACAATACCCAAAAGTACAGGAATTAGAAGCAATAAGAGTGTACCATGGTGGAATGATGAAATGTAGTAAAGTGGTAAGAGCAAGGAATAAAGCATTTAAGCTTCTCAAAAAATCCCATTCAAGATACACTGATCGATTATAAAAGATCGCAGGCAGTTGTCAGGAGAACAATCAGGATACAAAAACAAACCTTTTGAAGAGAATACTGTGTGAAAAATGACGAGGGGTGGTAGTTGCATTTTTCATAGAAACGCCAGAGACATGTCTTCCCGACACTCAGACATCTAACACGCACGCACACGCGTACGCACACACACACACGGCCGATGCGCACTTGTTGGCGTTTCTTCCATGTACTGGAATTTGCTTTTTAGTGCGGCTAGCGTGAGATCACACATACGCTACACACACGCAATGGACACACATTCCTCAGTTTAATAGTTATTTACCATCATCGCGAATAGCGTAGGTACCCATTGTCTCGCATCATATTCCACTCGCCACACAATAGTTTTACCACACAATAAACGTTTTTATTCACCATTGCACCTGGGGTGACAACAATCTGGGCCGGGGGGAAACCGGAGCCCTTCCAGAACCAATGTTTTACCACTGTTCCGGTGCAGTGGTGGGAACTTGGTTGAAATGGTGACGTAATGTTTTGTAATTATTGTTGTGTAGCTTTATTTTATATATGTATTGAATTTAATGTGGTGTAGGTGTTTTCTAATATGTCTGGGGTATATGGTGGTATTATGTAGGTTTAACTAAATGTGTGTTTTTAACTGTTTTTGAGTGTTAATGTAATGGGATGCTTCTATTGGTTGCTGATTGTCCAATCAGCATGTTACTCTTGATTGTGAACCCTTTAAAAGGGGCAGGAGTGTTCATTGTAGAGAGAGAGGTGCAGGAGGACACACGCTTGCTATGAGGCTGTGTAACAGAAGTAGGTGCAGAGAAGTGCATACTGAGTTTTGTATTTTAAGAAGTCTTTTGTTGCAATTATATTTGTGTTGCCTGATTGAGGCCGGTTTTGGGTTTCTCCAGTTTTTGCTTTCCTATTTTTGTATTCACTGTTTGTACTGTAAATAAACTCATACCCATTTTACATTATACTTTAAGTAGCCTTAGTTTTCTTCCTCTCATGGCCAATCCTGGCTTGAGGTGGGGTGGAGAAGCCCTCTTTCTCACAGGTGGTGTCAGAAGTGGGATGTGATGCCTCCACAGGAGAGCTGAGGAAGAAGACGGGCAGATGGTGCTGATTCCTGTGATGGCATACCGACAACTACACAAAGATGGCCTGGAGGTCACAGTCGAGAAAGAGGGCGCAGCTGAGGAGGAAGAGTACGATGCTGGTGAGGAGATAGAAGGCACCACAGGTGGAGTGGCAGATGTTCCACATGTGATGGATATGGGCTCGCTATAAGCCCTCCTGCAGAAATCTATGCAAGACCAGCAGCAGGAAGCCCATAAGCAAGACATGCAATGGTGCAGCGTCCAGATCCAGCTCAACAGTGTGCACGATGAGCTGGAGAGGGAGCGGCAGAGTGCAGCAGAGCGGCGACGACAATGGAGCTCCTCTGCAGCCTGATCCACCACGCATGCCAGTAGCGCCACCGCCGAGTTTTCAGGTCCCGGCAGCAGCACCAGCAGTCCCAGTGTCTCTTGTGGCAGCCCCCCGATGGCTTCCAGCACAGCAAGCAGTACCATCTCCTGCACTTGATCCAGCCATGCTGACTCCAGTTGCCTGGACGAGGGCAGCAGTGCCAAAGCTGGAAGAAGCAGATGACATTGAGCAGTACCTAACAATGTTCGAGAGACTCGCCACAGCCTACAGGTGGCCTAGAATGGACTGGGCTACTTACCTGGTGCCATACCTCACTGGTCAGGCCCGAGCAGCGTATGTGGCAATGGACATGCAATGCCATGGACTACGACAGGGTGAAAGCGGCAATCTTGGCGAAATATGAAATCAATGGAGAGACTTACCGGCAATGTTTCCGCGATCCAGATGTTTGAGTAGGGGAGATGCCCAGAGAGCTGTACAACCGCCTGATGGACCTTTACAGGAAGTGGGTGAGACCAGCAGAGAAGACTGTGGAAGAGATTGGAGAAATTCTCGTGCTGGAACAATATCTGCGCACCCTAGCTCCTGATATTCGCGTCTGGGTGAAGGAGCACAACCCAGCCACAGGCCAGCAGGCAGCAGAACTGGTGGAGGCATTCCTGGCAGCTCAACCTGGACCAAAGACATTCCGCAGCCAGAACTACAACCGGCCAGCCGTGGGTGGCAAGTCTGGGGTTCTTGGTGGGGGAGCTGGTCTGAGGGGGTTAGGACAGGTTAGGGCACCATACCATACCAACACACCCCCCTATACCCAATCACACAGGCCACCAGCACGTCCTTACACCCCACCGTCTAGATACCCAGCACCCACAGCTACATCATCTCACAAGCCACCTCTCCTCTGTCACAATTGTAGTCAGCCGGGTCAGTTTGCCAGAGACTGTCCAGTTAGAAAGTCTCAGGGGTCAAGTTTTTGTAATGTGCCTAGACCTGGGGTAGGAACTGATGACATATTCTCCCGAGTACAGACTATCCCAGTAACCGTAAATGATAAGGCCACATCTGCACTCCTAGACACTGGCAGCGCACACACTCTAGTACAACCACACCTCATTGACCAATTAGAAGAGTGGGGGAAAGGGCAGCTTTGAGTGTGTTGTGTTAATGGGGATGAGCATGTGTACCCAATAGCTGATCTATGCCTTGCAGTTAATGGGCAAGTTTTTTTTGTTGAGGGGAGGAATTGTGAAGGGGCTACGCTATCCAGGAGTTTTGGGGCAGGATGTTTTGATTCTACCGGAGCTTGTGTGATCAACATAGCCGGTTAGCATGGTGGTCACACAAGCTCAGGCTAAGCATTCTGGTGATGATGCAGCAAGAAAGGAAGTGTTGGATATGTTGCCATACAGCCAATGTGACATTGATCCCCCTGGTGTTACTAAGTTACGTAAGACAAGTAGACTGAAGAGACGGGCTAAACTACAGGGTGCAGCAGAGAAATCAGTGAGCCAGTTGCCAAAGCCAAGCATAGATGTTCAAGACGGGTGGGAGCCCTCAAGTAATCTTGGTGAGCTGCAGAGTCTTTGAAAGATGTGTTTTCCAAAGTTACTGAAATTGATGGGGTTAAGACTGGGGTGGCTAATGAGCTGACTGGGGAGTTCTATTTTGTTCGAGATGGTATACTGTACCACCAACCTGAAGAGAGCAGTGTAGAGCAGGTGGTAGTTCCCAAGTGTCTCAGAGACAGAGTGCTGAGTTTGGGGCATGATATACCTTGGGTGGGACACCTAGGCATGGTAAAGACACTGGAGAGGATAGCGCAGCGTTTTTACTGGCCAGGGCTCTACACTGATGTACAGAAATACTGTCATACATGCTCCATTTGTCAGGTCACCAGCAAACACAAAGCCAAACCTTTCCCATTGCAACCACTTCTCATCATTGGTGTTCCATTTCAGAGGTTAGAAATGGACATTGTAGGTCCCCTTGAGAAGACTAGGTCAGGTCATGGATTCATTTTGGTAATGTGTGACTATGCAACACACTACCCAGAAGCATTTCCATTACGCAAAATTACAGCAGGGTCAGTTGCACGTGCACTCTTACATCTCATTTCAAGGGTAGGCATAGCTTATGAAATCCTGACTGACCAGGGTACAGCCTTTTTATCCAAGACACTTACACAGGTGTATAGTTTACTGGGGATAAAGGGGATAAGGACCACTCCCTACCACCCCCAGACTGATGGGTTGGTGGAACGTTACAATCAAACTTTGAAGGCCATGCTGAGGAAGTTTGTTTCAGAAAATGGTAAAGACTGGGACCAGTGGTTGCCATACCTCCTTTTTGCCTATGGAGAGGTACCGCAGGCTTCCACTGGTTTTTCCCTGTTTGAACTGCTGTATGGGTGCCAAGTCCGGGGTCCATTGGATCTACTGCAAGATGCCTGGGTGACCCCAAAACCCCAGGAGCCGGACAGTGTGCTCTCATATGTACAACCCCGATTCCAAAAAAGTTGGGACAAAGTACAAATTGTAAATAAAAACGGAATGCAATAATTTACAAATCTCAAAAACTGATATTGTATTCACAAATAGAATATAGACAACATATCAAATGTCGAAAGTGAGACATTTTGAAATTTTATGCCAAATACTGGCTCATTTGAAATTTCTTGACAGCAACACATCTCAAAAAAGTTGGGACAGGGGCAATAAGAGGCTGGAAAAGTTAAAGGTACAAAAAAAGGAACAGTTGGAGGACCAAATTGCAACTCATTAGGTCAACTGGCAATAGGTCATTAACATGACTGGGTATAAAAAGAGCATCTTGGAGTGGCAGCGGCTCTCAGAAGTAAAGATGGGAAGAGGATCACCAATCCCCCTAATTCTGCGCCGACAAATAGTGAAGCAATATCAGAAAGGAGTTCGACAGTGTAAAATTGCAAAGAGTTTGAACATATCATCTACAGTGCATAATATAATCAAAAGATTCAGAGAATCTGGAAGAATCTCTGTGCGTAAGGGTCAAGGCCGGAAAACCATACTGGGTGCCCATGATCTTCGGGCCCTTAGACGGCACTGCATCACATACAGGCATGCTTCTGTATTGGAAATCACAAAATGGACTCAGGAATATTTTCAGAGAACATTATCTGTGAACACAATTTCACCATGCCATCCGCCATTGCCAGCTAAAACTCTATAGTTCAAAGAAGAAGCCATATCTAAACATGATCCAAAAGCGCAGACGTCTTCTCTGGGCCAAGGCTCATTTAAAATGGACTGTGGCAAAATGGAAAACTGTTCTGTGGTCAGACAAATCAAAATTTGAAGTTCTTTATGGAAATCAGGGGCGCCGTGTCATTCGGACTAAAGAGGAGAAGGATGACCCAAGTTGTTATCAGCGTTCAGTTCAGAAGCCTGCATCTCTGATGGTATGGGGTTGCATTAGTGCGTGTGGCATGGGCAGCTTTCACATCTGGAAAAACATCAATGCTGAAAGGTATATCCAGGTTCTAGAGCAACATATGCTCCCATCCAGACGACGTCTCTTTCAGGGAAGACCTTGCATTTTCTAACATGACAATGCCAAACCACATACTGCATTAATTACAGCATCATGGCTGCGTAGAAGGGTCTGGGTACTGAACTGGCCGGTCTGCAGTCCAGATCTTTCACCCATAGAAAACATTTGGCGCATCATAAAATGGAAGATACGACAAAAAAGACCTAAGACAGTTGAGCAACTAGAATCCTACATTAGACAAGAATGGATTAACACTCCTATCCCTAAACTTGAGCAACTTGTCTCCTCAGCCCCCAGACATTTACAGACTGTTGTAAAGAGAAAAGAGGATGTTTCACAGTGGTAAACATGGCCTTGTCCCAACTTTTTTGAGATGTGTTGTTGTCATGAAATTTAAAATCACCTAATTTCTCTCTTTAAAATGATACATTTTCTCAGTTTAAACATTTGATATGTCATCTATGTTCTATTCTGAATAAAATATGGAATTTTGAAACTTCCACATCATTGCATTCTGGTTTTTTTTTTTTTTTACAATTTGTACTTTGTCCCAACTTTTTTGGAATTGGGGTTGGACTGAAAATGAGAGAAAAGATGGAGGAGAACATGACCAAAGCGCAGCAGAATCAGGCACTGTGGTACGACCAGAGAGCAAGGCAGAGGAGCTTCGCACCGGGGCAGCAGGTTCTCTTGTTGCTGCCAACCACCTAAAACAAGCTGCTGGCCCGGTGGCAAGGGCCATACACTGTGACACGTCAGCTGGAGCCAGTGACCTATGAGCTGGAGATGCCAGGTCGACGAAAGATAAGGCAGGCCTTTCACATAAACCTGCTCAAGGAGTGGCATGAGCGGGAGGCGCCGCTCAGCCAGCAGCTCCTGGTGCAGGGCGATGTGGAGCCGCCGGAACAGTTCTTCACAGCAGCCATGTCACCAGCTGACCCAGACATCTCCCACTTGACTGAGCAGCAAGCTGAGGAGTTGAAGGCCATCATTCCTCATGGCCTGTTTTCCGAGCAATCCGGACGTACCACATTGGTGGAGCATGACCTGCAGCTGAAGGACCATACTCCAGTGCGGCAATGAATGTATCGCATCCCAGAGCATCTGCTTCCTGCTCTGCAGGAGGAGCTGGAGGTAATGAAGCAGCTTGGGGTTATCGAGCGGTCCAGCAGTAGCTGGAGCAGTCCTGTGGTGCTGGTTCCTAAGAAGGATGGCAGCATAAGGTTTTGTATCGACTTTCGGCAGCTAAACGCCCAGTCCACCTTTGATACCTACCCAATGCCCAGGCTGGAGGACCTGATTGAGGGGCTTGGGAGGGCGTCGTACATTACCACCTTAGACCTCTGCAGGGGGTATTGGCAGGTACCCCTGGCTGAGGAGGCAAAACAGTACACAGCCTTCTGTACTCCGCAGGGGCTCTTCCAATTCACAACCATACCCTTTGGCCTTCAGGGGGCGCCAGTGACATTCCAAAGGCTGATGAACCATGTCCTGGAGGGCATGGGTGGTTACACAGCAGCCTATTTGGATGATGTCGTGGTCTGGAGCGCCACCTGGAGGGAGCACCTCCAACATCTGGGTAGGTGTTCCAGCAGATTAGTGAGGCTGGGTTGACCATCCAGCCAAAGAAGTGCTCTTTGGCCCAGCAAGAGGTCAGATACCTGGGGCACATCATTGGCAAGGGGGTGATCAGGCCCCAGAAGGACAAAGTTGAGGCCGTCCGGGACTATCCGCAATCCCAGACAAAGAAGGATGTCCGGTCATTTCTGGGGTTCACTGGATGGTACCGGAGGTTCATCCCGAACTTTGCTTCCCGTGCTGCACCTCTCACAGACCTGATGCGGAAGTCAGGTGCGGCAAAGGTGGAGTGGGGGGGAGGTGCAGGCTTTCCAGGACCTGAAGGGGGCTCTGCTGTGTGAGCCAGTTTTACAGAGCCTGGACTTTGAGCAGACCTTCACTGTTCAGACTGATGCCTCTGGGATTGGGCTGGGGGCAGTCCTTCTTCAGGGGGAGGCAGAGCAGCAGAAGCCGGTGGCATTCATCAGCCGCAAGCTCTTCCCACAGGAGACACGGTACTCTGTGGTGGAGCTTGAGTGCCTTGCTGTGAAGTGGGCACTAGAGACCTTTAAATATTACCTGTTGGGCAGAGACTTTCTTTTAGAGACTGACCACAGGGCTCTGCAATGGTTGGGGTGCATGAAAGATTCTAATGCTCGCATTACGCGCTGGTTTTTGTCATTACAACCTTTTCGGTTCACTGTTAAGTACAGGGCAGGGTCACAGAACCCTGTAGCGTACTTCCTGTCTCGCCACCCTGGTGGCGAGCCAACAGAAGGGTGAGGAAATGTGAAAAATGACGAGGGGTGGTAGTTGCATTTTTCATAGAAACGCCAGAGACATGTCTTCCTGACACTCAGACATCTAACACACACGCACACACACATACACACATGGCCGATGCGCACCTGTTGGCGTTTCTTCCATGTATTGGAATTTGCTTTTTAGCGCGGCTAGCGTGAGATCACACATACGCTACACACACGCAATGGACACACATTCCTCAGTTTAATACTGTAGTTACTTACCATCATCGCGAATAGCATAGGTACCCGTTGTCTCGCATCATATTCCACTCACCACACAATAGTTTTACCACACAATAAACATTTTTTATTCACCATTGCACCTGGGGTGACAACAATCCGGGCCGGGGGGAAACCGGAGCCCTTCCGGAACCAATGTTTTAACCACTGTTCCGGTGCAGTGGCGGAACTTGGTTGAAATGGTGACATAATGTTTTGTAATTATTGTTGTGTAGCTTTATTTTATATATGTATTGAATTTAGGGCGGCACGGTGGTGTAGTGGTTAGCGCTGTCGCCTCACAGCAAGAAGGTCCTGGGTTCGAGCCCCGGGGCCGACGAGGGCCTTTCTGTGTGGAGTTTGCATGTTCTCCCCGTGTCCGCGTGGGTTTCCTCCGGGTGCTCCGGTTTCCCCCACAGTCCAAAGACATGCAGGTTAGGTTAACTGGTGACTCTAAATTGACCGTAGGTGTGAATGTGAGTGTGAATGGTTGTCTGTGTCTATGTGTCAGCCCTGTGATGACCTGGCGACTTGTCCAGGGTGTACCCCGCCTTTCGCCCGTGGTCAGCTGGGATAGGCTCCAGCTTGCCTGCGACCCTGTAGAAGGATAAAGCGGCTAGAGATAATGAGATGAGATGAGATGTATTGAATTTAATGTGGTGTAGGTGTTTTCTAATATGTCTAGGGTATATGGTGGTATTGTGTAGGTTTAACTAAATGTGTGTTTTTAACTGTTTGAGTGTTAATGTAATGGGATGCTTCTATTGGTTGCTGATTGTCCAATCAGCATGTTACTCTTGATTGTGAACCCTTTAAAAAGGGGCAGGAGTGTTCATTGTAGAGAGAGAGGTGCAGGAGGACACAGGCTTGCTGTGAGGCTGTGTAACAGAAGTAGGTGCAGAGAAGTGCATACTGAGTTTTGTATTTTAAGAAGTCTTTTGTTGTAATTATATTTGTGTTGCCTGATTGAGGCTGGTTTTGGGTTTGCGTTTCTTCAGTTTTTGTTTTCCTATTTTTGTATTCACTGTTTGTACTGTAAATAAACTCGCACCTGTTTTACATTATACTTTAAGTAGCCTTAGTTTTCTTCCTCTCGTGGCCAATCCTGGATTGAAGTGGGGGTGGAGAAGCCCTCTTTAAATCACATACTGCAATAGTATTGGAAGGACTGTGCAACTATCGGAAGTATGGGGCCTGATGAGAAGAATGGGAGGGATTCTAGGGAAAAATGAGTTACCGGTATTAAAACAAACAATGGAGATAAAGTGGCAATAAATAACTCAGAAAAGGCTGAACTCTTAGCCCAGACATTCAAGAGAGAGCACACAGCTCAGTAAATCTCACCAAGGAGGCTGAGAAAAACAGAAGTGTTAGAAAGCTATCCAACAGTTTTAGAAAGAGTTCAGGAAATACAACCCTGATTCCAAAAAAGTTAGGACAAAGTACAAATTGCAAATAAAAATGGAATGCAATAATTTACAAATCTCAAAAACTGATATTGTATTCACAATAGAACAGACAACATATCAAATGTCAAAAGTGAGACATTTTGAAATTTCATGACAGCAACACATCTCAAAGTTGGGACAGGGGCAATAAGAGGCTGGAAAGTTAAAAGGTACAAAAAAGGAACAGTTGGAGGACCAAATTACAACTCATGCTTGTGTTACAGCATCTTCAATGACTTGCAGAGCTAGTTTATCCTGAATCTCAGTCTGGCTACAGAGAAGGTCAAAGCACAATCGATGGCATCTTCAACTTACGCCAAATTACATAAGTGTAGAGAACAGCGTCAATCTGCACATTGCCTTTATTACCTTCACTAAGGCATTTGATTGCATGAATCGAGAGCTCTTCAAGATCCTGAGTAAGCTTGGATGCCCTCCCAAGTGTGTTCATGTCATCAAGAAGCACTACTCTGGAGTGCATGCTAGACTGCATATTGATTGAGAACTGTCCAAGCCAATTGAATACAACAGTGGCGTCAAGCAGGGCTGCAAGCTTGCTCCAGCTCTGTTTAGAATATACACCACCATCACACTGTACCTTGCTTTTAAGAATGTAGGTCCTCAGTTCAGCATCAAGATCAGTTTCAGATATGACTGATTTATTTGACCTGCAATGCCTGAAATCTGAGACCAAGACTCTCACCAGTTACATAAGAGAAGCCCAGTACGCAGATGACATTGTGATATTTACCAATGATAGCACAGCTCTACAGCTTTTGTTGTCTGCTTACAGCAATTTGTCAAAGAAAATGGGCTTCCAGATAAACATTAAGAAGACAGAAACCATGAGTGTAGGTGAACAGGTTGATTTCTACAATGATGGACAAGTTGGAGTAGACCACTCCAAATATCTTGGTAGTTGTCACCAAAGATTGCAAGTTAGACACAGAAATTACTGCATGCATTCAGGCTGCCTCACGTGCATTGGGAAGGCTAAGGGGCAGGGTTTTCAACTGTAGAGACCAGACCATTGCAACAAAGCTCAAGGTATACAATCATTGTGTCATCCTGCTAATGATGTACGGAAGTGAGACCTGGACCATACATCAGCACATCATGCTTTTCAGGACTGTCCAACAACAGCATTTGAGATCTAGACTTGAAATCAAATGAGACCACTATATTACAAACGAGAAAGTACTGAAATCACACCAACACCACAGATATCAAGATCATTCTCATCTGGAATAGGCTTCATTGGATGGGCAATGTACGGTATCTGTGAGGGAAATTTAATGGACGAACATTATTATTCTTGGTGTTTCTGTATATTGAGCTAAAGTGGCTTAGTGTACTGAGAAGAGATGATGTTTTCCACATGCTGTAATTGCCTTTCTGTGACCTTGGTGGTAATAAGCAAGGTGCTCAAGTTCTTCCTAACTATGCATCTCATGATGTAACCACCTTTCCTGACCTTGGTGGTGATAAGCAGGGAGCTTGAGTTCTCCCTAACTTGCATCTGACTGCACATACCAAAGCATGCCAGGTGCACTCATTAGCAAAGCTTCATAGAAAATCTTGAAGCCAATCACATGAAGACATGGGCAGTAAAGCGAATGCCTTTAGAGTATATAGATAACAGCCACTAAAACACAACTTGGAGCACGCGCGTACTCTCATCACTGAAGTGGTGTCTTCTCTTTTCTTCCCTTTCCTATTTTTTATATATCTTTTATATGATCTACTATAATAAATAACTGAAAAGACAACTGCTAAGTGTTCTGAAGTGTTTATTAGAAGTTTCCATTACAATTTGGCGTCCCTGGGTGGGCCCTACGAGTCTGCTCCTCGGACGACGGAACACTCCCAAGGCTACGGTGCGGAGCTGAGAACTCGGACCGTCAGGGTTCACCGAACCAGTAAGTAATAACTTTGCATTCTTGTGTAAAGAAATTAGTGGAAACTGTATTTAACCCTTTGATGCAAAACATGGGTCAAAAGTGACCCGGCTGAGTTTTTATCTTCTATATCTTTGCAAATAAATTAATTCCATCATTCAGTATTCAAGGTATTCCTCAATTAACTTGTTTTTGGTCATCATACATCCTTCCCCCCCCCCCTTACTTTTTGAATAAAAACCCTTTTTGTATCACTACCCTTCTAATGCACAACATGGGTCAAAAACGACCTGCATTCATTTTCCAGGTTATTTCATGATATACTTTTGAAATAAATTCATTTTGTCATTTACTTTTCCAAATATGCAGTAAATATCTTGTTTTTGTTTAGCACAAAATCATTATTTTTCCTTTCTTAAGTTATGAACAAGCACAGCTTTTGTAATTCTACATCAAGTTTATACACATATGGGTCAGAAACGACCCACATGCATTTACTACAGCGTTTGGTGGGAACTGTGAATTGTGCTTGTGTCAGACATTTCACAGCTCAGCACAGCACCCTTTGCCCATCTAATACATGTAAGTAATGTTTTTCAATTGTTCTAACATTACCTTAGAAAAAAAATTATGTTTAGGTTACCTTGAGAGTGAGTAGATTACTTGTCAGAAAGTTACAAGTAATTACTATTAGCTACCTAGCTGTTGACATATTCTCCTTTAGTTAGCTAATTTTATTGTAGTTGGCTTAGCTAACTACATCGTTAATAAATAAATAAATAAATAAATAAAATAAAATAACTGGCCCCATTCACTGCTAAAGTAATTACTTGAAACAAATTATTAGTATTAAGACATTTAATTTTAAATCACACTTGGATGACCCATGTGTAGTAATATAAAAAGTATTTTTGTTCATAAAGTAGGAAAGAAAATGTAATTATGTGGTAATTAAAAACAAGATATTTAAAGAATACTTTGAATACTCAATCAAAATAAATTGATTTCAAAAGATAGAGCAAAGAAAAACTCAGTCAGCATGAAATAACCTGGAAAATGAATGAGGGTCATTTTTGACCCATGTGCATTAGAAGGGGTGTGCATATGTTTTGCATCAAAGGGTTAAAGACTGATATAAAGAGATGGACAGAGATTGTCCCAGTCAAGGAAGACTGATATAAGAGACGGACAGAAGTTTGTCCGAGCCCAGGAGGACTGCTAAGCTGTGGTACCATCAATATGTTTGCAGACAATGGATAAAACAATTTTGAGACAATAAACCATGAGTAGTTTATTGGGTTGTGTAAGAGAATTATCTGCCTAATGCCGCTTTTCCACTACAAACGCGGCTGAGCCGTGCCGTGCCGAGTCGAGCTGAGTCGAGCTGAGTGGGGCTGTTGGAGTTGCAGTTCGACTACAACCGCGCTGAACCGTGCTGGCTGGAAGTGGGTGGACACATTGGGTGGAGTTAGCGAAAGTGGGTGGATGTCACGTGATGTCGTTAAGCAGCGCAAACAGTGACATCAGTGACAGTGGCGGAACAAGTCAGAGCCGGGCCGGGGGCGGGGCAAATGACCGGGCCCTTTATTAAAGCTTATCATAACATCATTTTAGGCTACAAAATGTCCGCAACTGCGGTGTTTACCAATTTCAACACTACCGGGTGCAACTATGTTATTTAGTACATCAAGTCCTTCAAACGAACATGTAACTCAGAAACAAAAAACATTAGGATACTGTACATGGCTCATAATAAAACATCAATAGCCTATACTGCGCACATTATTTGAAGGGCATACGAATGAGCGCTCAGAGGTTGCAACGGTGACAGGAAGAGTCAGAAATAAAAGGAGGGCGGTGCAAACCTCACTGAATGCACTGTGTTTACCAATTTCAACACTACGGGGTGCAACTATGTTATTTTGTACATTAAGTCCTTCAAACGAACATGTAACTCAGAAACAAAAAAACATTAGGCGACATACTGTACATGGCTCATAATAAAACATCAATAGCCTACTGCGCGCATTATTTGAAGGGCATACGATGAGCCTTGCGCTCCGCGAACTCGTCCACGATGCTCTGTATGTCACTGATTCAGTGATCTTTTAAGCGGTAGTCTCACGACCCGGATAGTAAACAATAAACATGGAGGACATGGAGTCGTTAGTGTTGCTGGTCTTGGTGCTGTGGCTTGTTGTCACCGACAACGCGGACAGATACTGGCAAGAGCGTATAGATGAGGCGAGGCGCATAAGGCTTCAGAAATTCTCGTAATTCATAATTATTCTCCTTCCGGGTTTGCGGTGTTTACAGATCCCAGCGTGCTCGCGGGGCGTGTGTGGGCATGTGAGGACACGCCTCCTCACCAATCAGTGCACAGGGGAGTGTCTGCTCACGCCCCCAACCTCAGTCGGCACGGTTTGGCTCGCTTCAGCCCCACTCCAAAACCGTGCGAGTTTTAGGGGCTAAGCAGGGCTGAAACGAGCTGAGTCGTGCTGGTTTTTGGTAGTCGAAACGCGAGCCGTGTCGGGCTGAAGTGAGCTGAAGCGAGCTGAAGTGAGCTGAAAAAGGGTAGTGGAAAAGGGCCATAAGTGACAACTGGGTAATCACTCGCCTATTTGAGGAGGGGAAGTACGTGCTTGACGGATTCATGTTCAGCAATTCGTAGGAATTGAATCTTGCTCCCTTTGTTCTGTGTGAACAACTGGCCCGTCGGAGGAACGGGATGGAGAGATTTGATCACGAAAACGTAATGACACACCGGTGTGCACGCAAAATATTGATGAATTAACAGTACTGTCCTCCTCCAAATTCTGAAACAGAGAAACAGATTTTGTACACATGCGCGAGTTGTCTGAGGTTGTTGTGCTAAATGATACCTACTTTAGTTTAAGGTAAATGTCAGATAAATTGTTTACGAATAAGAACACACCTAAAGGATTATTGTGTCACATTTTTGGACATCGTCCAACTTGTTCTTGTGATCCTGATAAAGAAACTCAGCCATTGTTGTCATAACCTATTGATATAAAAGTGTACAATGAGGAACAGAAACGGTAAGTTAGGAAAAGAAAAGAAAAAGCAAGCGTGAGGCTACATGTGCTATAAGAAGAATTGGGTGATTCTATGACAGTCCAAACATCCAGGTTATGAAAACCTCGTATGGCAGGGATTTGGCACAGTTTGACATATGGGTAAAGGACTTAGGATTCCCTGAGAAGGGCAGTTTTAGTCCCAGGCAGATAGGACAGTTAGAAGAAAAGTTGAAACAGAAGGAAAAAGAAGAGTCTGTGGATAATGTTAAGCTTTTAGGGGACTGGAGGGCGTTTTCTGCATGGAAAGAAGAAACACTTGAGTACAAAGAGAAACAACAGGCAGGGCCCTCACCCTCTTCTCAGTGTTTGAAATTTCAGATGGACCCTGACCTGGAGTCTGCTCCACCACCCCGACGCACACTGCCTCCTCAGCAAGGTAGAGCATCACTCCCACAAGTGCCTCACCCACAGAAAGGGGGAGAAGTTGTCGTCGAGACAAAGCAAAAAAATAAATTTTATTTATATATATATATATATATATATATATATATATATATATATATATATATATATATATATATATATAAAAAGAGAGAGAGATAAATAAATAAAAAACTGAGCCTCTGGAATCTCTCCAGCCGCCTCCAGTGTCAGTGCCTCCCCCCGCTTCTCCATCGCACATGAGATCCGGTCTTGCATATGGCGATGGAAGAGACACCCTCCTGGACCTGGCCACATGCTCACCAGTGGGTCCACAAGGCCGTAACCTAAAGTCTGAAGTCCTTCATCTTCTAATGGTGGAAGTGATTGGAGCTGACAGCATGATTCTAGTCCACAGACCCTGTACGACAGCTGACATGAAGGAAAGCATGGCTTCTCTTCCCAATGTGAGAGAGGTAGGAGGAAAGAGATTTGGTAACAAAGTGTTGACGTTTTGCAGAGAATTCCGACCAACCACCCATGAACTTCACTCATGACCAAGATGGGTATAGATTGTAGAAGGTTTTCCAGAGAGCGGCCAGAAGCTGGCCAGCGGATGGCAATAGTGAGTATAGAAATACCCTCACTGCTCTCTGTGCTCATCTGATCGAAGCTTTTCCCTTGAACATAGACATTACTAAGATCAGTATGTGTAAGCAAGAAGATGGTGAAGTGGTGTCAGCGTTTCTCGCCCGTCTCACTACCACGCATGAGAAACACAGTGGCCTGACCAGGCCCATGACCCTGGCTGCAGTGGAGGGCACTCCTGAGCCTCACCAAGATCGAGCAGTATGCTGTGCATGCAGAAAGGCTGCTGAAAGAGAAGGAGAAGACAAAGTCAGCACAAAGAGACCAAGACCTACACACCACTGTCCTCACTCTTCCCCAGACTGCTCAGCCTGGACCTAGAGGAAGAGGGTCAAGGTAGAGGCCAAGGCAGGACGACCTGGGGTGACTCGTCCTGGATAAAAGACGCAACCTGCTACAACTGCAATCAGAAGGGACACATTGCTTGAGTGTCTCCACAGTAGCAAACAAACAGAGGCCCCGTGAGGAGTACAGCAAAGCAGACTGATGGGCCGACTCCGGGAACAGGCCCCGCACAGAGAACAGGGGAGGTAACACACACACACACACACACACACACACACACAGCATTCACATAACGTTAAAAACACATTAGTAGCAGCACCTGCATGCAACAGCAAGACTACACAGAAACACCCAATACACCAGTCCAGATTAGGGTGGCCAGACGTCCGTCTTTTCAATGTCTTGTCCGGCGTCCGGCACAGCATCAAGCCGGACGCACATTTGTCCTCCTTTTAGAGACGATGAGCGGGATTATATAATATTGACTTGCCAGACTGGAAGAGCAGAGTTCTAGAATAACGTTTTGTAGGGAAACTGCAGATCTGTGCTGCACACTGGTAATCTACAATAAAGAGTCTATGGCTCGATGTTTTTTGGCATGCAATGCGAACTCTGCACCACGAGGCGTTGCATTCTAGAACGCGTTGCGCTCTATCCTTTGATGATCTTCCTGGTGCGTGCCTAGTGCCCTGCCCCCCTGGCCCTGGCTGGGACTTGGAAACACGAGTCTGTCCGGTAGACCAGCTGCTCACAACTTAACTTGTTAGGATATGGATGACAGTGCAAATGCACATCTACTATATCTACCTTAAGTTTAATTTCAGTGGTTTGTTACTCCACAATGTTTTTAATAAATACAAATATGGTTTTCTAGCCAATTAAGAGCTAATACATGAATTATAATAAATACTATGAATGCTTTGACCTTACTCTTTTTCCCCACAATCATAATCTTTAACCCTACAAAATTGCGATGTTGATTTCACCAAACTTGAGTGACTTACATAAAAATAATCCATTCTCAATCTTGCCACTGTGGTTTACATAAAAATTTGAGGGCAATGAATCAGATGGGATTTGCCATTATTCACCCTAAAATTGATTAGAATGCAGGAAACTGCATCTAAGAAATACAAAATTTTCTGGGGGAGGGCCCCCAGATCCCCCATCCAAATAATGTCCTCCTTTTTGGTGTTATGGAAATGGTCACCCTAGTCCACATAGATGCACCTGAAGTTGCATTAAGTGTGTTAAAATACATAACTACTCCCTTCTCTAAACTCCCTTGTATGCCCCTCACTGTATGTGGGCATGAGTTAACCTTTTTAGTAGATTCTGGAACAGGACACTCCATGATACAACATGGGGTACTTCCAGTAGACCTACCGCTCAGCTCAAATTAAATTCAATTCAGATGATGGGCATCTCAGGACGACCTGTAACCGAAACTCTCTCAGTCAACCTCCCATGTAAAAGCGAGGGAGGAATAGTTACGTCCCACTCATTCCTCATCTCACATACATGTCCAGTAAATTTGTTAGCACATGATTTAATGTGCAAATTAGGAGTAAATATCACGTCCATGCCAGATGGACTAACTATTGAAGTAACTGAAATGTGCAGTGTGCAGTATGGGTTTGGAAGCCCCCTGTATGTGTGTATGTCTGACGGTTCTGCTCAGATCAACTCGCACAAACTCCCAAACACCTTGTACAGCTCGCACACCATCAGTTGACACAGATTATATGAAAGAGGAAGATTTACATTGTATAGCACATGTTCACCAAGGGCAAGATGTGGAGTTTGAAAAGACTTGGTTTGCAGACCCCCATGTACGTGAAAGATTGACCCTCAAAACTACATATTGGTCTAAACATTATTGCGCTGTGCCGGTCCATTTTACTCGTTGTCTGAACAATTGCATCATTGTTCATTGCAGTGTTCTCAAACATGTTATATGCGGCCTCGTGTCAGAGGACTCTCTGAGGTCAGCTGCTGGCAGCATGATTTCTTTGACATCGTTAATTCTATACCCCATGTCTCATTAGCAAAGCCACGAGCCACCCATTGGGAAGACATAGGAAAATGGGTCAAGAAGTGTGCAGTCAATGGCAATGAATGGTCCCAAACAGAGGACCCTAGTGTGTTGTTTTGCCAAAAGCTTGGGGTCTACAAACAAAGTCATGCTGTGTGCGCGCGTGCATGTTAGGTGCAGCATAATATTAGCCACTGATGACCAGGATCCTGGGGACCCCGGCCATAGTGACATGTTTGTCTGTCTCCACAGGCACAACTCCAGCAGAGGTGTACCCCAAATTGGTGGGAATTCCAAATTCCGTTTGGGCGAAGGGTAAACATGATGTAGGCCTAATAAAGAATGCTGAACCAGTGGTGATCACCCCCAAATCAGATTTCAGGCCTAAACAGACCCAGTACCCACTCAAACCAGAAGCAAATCGCAGGTACAAGACCGGTCTTTGATTCATTGCTGAAGGCAGATGTAATTGTCCCTTGCCAGGACTCTCCAGTGTGCACTCCTATTTTTCCAGTTAAGAAGGCAAGAAAACCATCCCAGCCCGATGAGTGGAGGTTTGTCCAAGATCTGCAAGCAGTCAATGCTGCGGTTGTTCCGTGCGCACCTGATGTCCCTAAAGAGCCCTAAAGAGGGCTCTGCAGACCACACCCACTCTGGGATTGCCTGACCCCAATAAACCATTTGTTCAAACTGTAGATGAAAAGAAGGGTTTATGACCTCTGTTCTTTTGCAGAAACACAGGGATAGATTGAAACCTGTAGCCTACTTCTCCAGCAGGCTGGATCCAGTGGCAGCTGGACTTCCTGTTTGCCTGCATGCAGTTGCTGCAGCTGAAAAGGTGGTAACTGCCTCCAGAAACATTGTGGGGTATTCTAACCTTACCCTTTTGGTCCCACATGCTGTCTCCCTGCTTCTGTTGGAGAAAGAGACGCCACATTTGTCAGCACAGAGATGATTGAAGTATAACACTGTCATACTTGATATGCCTAACGTCATTGTGAAATGTTGTTCTGTTCTGAATTCTGCATCTCTTCTCCCTACAGAGGACAATGGAGAGCCACATGACTGTTTCTCTCACTAACGATTTTTGTTCCCCCAGGGCAGACTTAAAGAGCAACTCTTTAGGAAATCCAGACATGGTCCTCTATGTGGATGGTTCAGCCTCCAGAGATGGGAAAGAACAAAGTAGGTTTTGCCGTAGTCTCAGATCACAAAGTCCTCAAGGCATCGCGTCTGTCCTCAAACCTGTTGGCGCAAGCCGCAGAGCTCTGTGCCCTTATTGAGGCATGCAAATTGGCAGCAGGGCAATCTATCAATATTTTTACAGACAGTAGGTACGCATTTGGTTTTGTGCATGATTTTGGCACTATTTGGAAACACAGAAATTCTCACTAGCACAGGATCTCCCATTGCACATCATAAACTGGTCTGAGTTGTTGGATGCTATTCTACTCTCTAGAGACATTGCTGTGTGTAAGTGTGCTGCCCATACTAACAATACTGATCTTGTGTCTCAAGGAAATGCCAGGGCGGATGCGGCAGCTAAGTGTGCAGCCTCAGCTTCCAGTTCACCCTCTAACCTTGCTTTTCCTCAGGTTTCTACCCCCTGTTTACAGCTAGCGGACCTTCAGAGCACTGCCGCCCAGGATGAGAGACGAGGCTGGAAATGGGCCAGCTGTATATTTGCAAACTTGGTCTGGGTTTGTCCCTCGGGCCGCCCCTGTTTACCAAAACACATGTTTCCTTTCTATGCAAAATTGGCACATGGGCTCACCCATGTGTCAAAAGGGGGATGGTAGCAGAAGTAACAAAGAGATGGTTCACAAAGGGGTTTTCAAATTATGCTGCGAAATTTTGCAAGCAACGCTTGATACGTGCACAACATAATGCAGGTCAAGCTATCAAACTAACTCAAACAGCACACCCAATACCAGACAAACCATTTGATCATCTCCAAATGGACTTATTGAACTGAGACCTAGTGAAGGGAAAAGGTATTGCCTGGTAATAGTTGACATGTTTTCAAAATGGGTTGAAGTATTCCCCACAGCTAAACAGGACTCAGAGGCAGTAGTCAAAGCACTCCTGGGAGATATAATTCCTAGGTGGGGTATACCTAGCAAAATCTCAAGTGACAATGGAACACCCTTTGTTAATGCAGCCCTAAAGAAAATAGGAGCATTCCTAGGGATAGACCTGAAACAACATTGTGCCTACCATCCTGCCAGTGCGGGAGCAGTAGAGAGGAAAAATGGGTCACTTAAAAATAAACTAAGCAAAGCTTGTGCAGAAACAGGACTAGGATGGACAAAGGTCCTCCCTGTAGTGCTCACACAAATGAGGATGCAAACTAGGCCTAAACATGGGTTAAGCCCATTTGAAATTCTGTTTGGATGAGTACCCAACATGGGGATAGGGCCAGCCCAAGGAACACTGCCGGACACCAGACCGTGTGATGATGCAATGTTGAATTACTGTGCAACGTTGTCCTCTGCTTTGAAGTCTATCCACAAACAGGTAAAAGAAGCACTTCCCAAGCCCGCTGAGGGACCTCTGCACAATGTACAACCAGGGGATTGGATAGTAGTGAAGTGAGATGCAGTGGGGAGCCTGGTAGAGGAATAAGCTTAAGGCCTTTCGAGAAACAGTCTATGGTTACCATTATGGTTGTGTTGCCTTCTGATGGGGAAAGGTCTGTGATGAAGTCGATGGCGATATAGGACCAGGGTCTTTAAGGTGTAGGAAGAGGGCACAGCTTGCCAGCGAGAGGAATTCTGGGAACTTTAGCCTGAGCACAAGTAGAACAAGAGGCAGTATATTGGTTAATCTTGGTCAGCATATTTTCCCCACCAATACTCATTCCTGAGCATTTGATGTGTGCGTTGGCTGCCAGGATGACCTGTGGCGGGAGATGAGTGAGCCCATGTGATGAGATGACCTTGCAACAGCTTGGGCACGTAGAGTAGGCCAGGTGGTAGATTGTCAGGAAGAGTAGACAGTTGGGAATGTCTTATCTCTCTGTCTAGGTTCCATGTGATGGACTGTACGAAGTATTGGGATGGAAGAATGGGATGACTGATGGGCATTTGGTGTGCGGAACCGAAACTTCGTGAGTGCGCATCGGCCTTTGTGTTCTTGGAACCAGGGTGAAATGAAGTGGTGAAACTCTCTCTCTCTCTCTCTCTCTCTCTCATTATCTCTAGCCGCTTTATCCTTCTACAGGGTCGCAGGCAAGCTGGAGCCTATCCCAGCTGACCACGGGCGAAAGGCGGGGTACACCCTGGACAAGTCGCCAGGTCATCACAGGGCTGACACATAGACACAGACAACCATTCACACTCACACCTACGGTCAATTTAGAGTCACCAGTCAACCTAACCGGCATGTCTTTGGACTGTGGGGGAAACCGGAGCACCCGGAGGAAACCCACGCGGACACGGGGAGAACATGCAAACTCCACACAGAAAGGCCCTCGCCGGCCCCGGGGCTCGAACCCAGGACCTTCTTGCTGTGAGGCAACAGCGCTAACCACTACACCACCGTGCCGCCCGTGGTGAAACTGAATCTGGTAAAGAATAGTGCCCACCCGGCCTGGCAAGGGTTCAGCTTCTTGGCTGGCTTAAGGTATTCAAGATTTTTGTGATCTGTTAGGATAATGAAAGGGTGAGTGGTCCCTTCTAGCCAGTGCCACCACTCTTCTTGGGCTAGTTTGATGGCAAGCAGTTCTCTGTTGCCGAGGTCATAATTCCTCTCAGCAGAGGAGAGCTTCTTGGAGAAGAAAGCTATGGGGTGGAGCTTCTGTTTTTCACCAAAGCATTGAGATAGGCTCACCCCTACTCCAGTGTCAGATGTGTCCACTTCTACAGTGAATGGTTTCATAGGATCTGGATGTTGTAGGACTGGAGCAGTGGTGAAGGCCTTCTTGAGACACGAATGCCTCTTTGGCCTGGGGATTCCACTGAAGGTGCTTGGGTCCTTTCTTAAACAGTGTGGTTAGAGGGGTTGCTATAGTACTGAAGCCCCTAATGAACCGAAGGTAGAAATTTGCGAAGCTGAGGAAGCACTGAAGTTCCCTTATGGAGGTAGGAGTGGGCCAGGATGTTACTGCGGATACCTTAGAGGAGTCCATGCTAACTCCTTCAGCGCTCATGATGTAACCAAGGAAGGAGATGCAATCTTGATGGAACTCGCACTTCTTGGCCTTGATGTAGAGGTGATTTTCTAGAGGACATTGTAGGATTGTTCTGATGTGCTTTTGGTGGCTCTCCTCATCAGGGGAGTAGATGTTGACTTGCAGGCACGAAATGCAATTTTGAAAGCAGGTAGGAGACCATTGGAGGATTTCTTTGTTCTGCCATGATATCAATGGATCGTGAAGCTGAAGCCACAGGTAACCAAGAATGAGATCATGATTTACTGTGGTGGTGACATAAAGGGAGATGTGCTCAGAGTGTAGAATTCCCACCTGAATGTGAACAGGTGCAGGCCGTGTGGTGACGAGGCCATCTCCTATGGGTCCTCGGTCGATGATCCTAATGTTAAGTGCACTTTGCAGAACGGTTGTGGGCAGGTTGAATTTCTGCACAACCACATGGCTGATAAAGTTTTCTTCTGCCCCTGAATCAGCGAAAGCACAGATGATGTGCGTGGCATCTGTGAGCTTTAATAATACAGGAACCTTAAAGAACTTAGAATTAAATTCTCATCGGACTCACTGTGTATGGAGAAGCCTCTGCTGGAGCCTTACAGGGAGGATGAACAGGACAGTTGTTCAGTTGATGCTCTGAATTCCCACAGTAGAAACTTAACTGCTCCCTTTTCCTCCTCTCCTGCTCAGAATGAGAGCCTTGTGCATGAAACTTCCATGGCCGCAGTCATCAGAAGTAGAGCTAGGTTTAGCGCTTTCCTGAATGGAAGGTCTGTGAGCCAACAGATGATCCAGTAGAATTGCTAGATCGATAAGAGAGAGTCCAAGGTGAGCTGTTCATCATGGCAGGAGAGTTCACTCATCTGTGGGGCATAGACCTTCGCGAAAGACAGCCTTCAAGGTGGGTTCATTCCATCCACTGACTGCCACTAACATTCTGAAGTTGAGCGCATATTCAGCCACACTACAGGAACCTTGTGAAATGGTTAGCAGACTCTTTTCGATTTCAATTCCTTCTGGTTCGTGGTTGAAAACCCTTGTAAACATGGAGAGGAACTGCTCATAGGAAGTTGTCTGTTCCTGTTCCCAAATCACACTGGCCCAGCGCAGTGCTTAACGTTGAGAAAGGAAATAAACTTAGCGATTTTGTGCTTATCAGAAAGGTTAGGCATGGTAGCAAAATACAT
Source organism: Neoarius graeffei (assembly GCF_027579695.1). NCBI lineage: Eukaryota > Metazoa > Chordata > Actinopteri > Siluriformes > Ariidae > Neoarius > Neoarius graeffei. Next base: position 44,285,221 of record NC_083571.1, on the reverse strand, counting down.
GGAGCATTAAAGCAAGAAACCTTTGCAATCGGCGGCGTCTCTGGCGAATCTCTCTGGAGGCGGAAGTTGTAGTGCAAAGCTGGGAAGGGACTCGGGGCATAGTAGGGGGACCTGCGACATCATGGTTGCTAGCTGCAACATACGGGTGTTGAGATCCACTAGCATCTGTTGATGCTCTCCAAATAAGCGTCCCTGAGCATTCAAAGCAGTCTGCTTCACATCTTCTGCTACATCCATAATGGCAAAGCGTGCCTGCATTCTGACAGGATTTACAGATGTACGCACAGAGGATAGCAGGGAAGTAGACGGTCAACGAAGTCAAAATGATAGACAGAAGCAAGATCAGGAAACAAGCAAGGGTCAAGCGATCAGCAAACAATGTAGAATAGGTGAGACAAATATTGTAGTTGAAATAAGCAAGCAAAGGTCAGAAAATAGAGCTGAACAGAGAATGCAAGGCTTGGTATAAACTGGGCAAACAGAACAATACTTCACTCTGGAGTGTTGTGTGAGAGTGGCTTAAGTAGAGGGAGTGCTGATTAGGGGAATGCATGACAGCTGCAATTAATACTCAGATGACAGAGGGCACTGTGGTTCTTGGGGACTGTAGTTCTGAGTGTCCATGTTTGTAGTTTGTGTGTTCTCAGCAGATTTACTGACACTCGTCTTGCATCCACAAAGCAGTAACTCCCTCATTTTTCTTAACTGACGAAGTTCAACAACCAATGCATTGCTGTCACTAAAACACATTATCCATTTATTCACTGTGTTAATTTCATTTTTCCCCTCAAACCGTTAGAAGTATCTATTATAATTTTACAATAGAATAAGCCATTTATCCACACACATTCTGTTACATGTACTGTATGTAAATTTTCCACATTTTTGGATGTAAGCAGTAATTTAGAGCAAAAAACACACAAAAAATGAAAGCTCACAGTACACAAAATTACTGTAATATTAATTAGTAACTCTTTTGAAAAAGGAATGAGAAAAAAATAATAGAACTTCACTGATCAAGAAAGGTCTGCCCGAGAGCATCAATAAATTTCCTCAGCACTTATTCTGAGAAGGATGTAAATAAACCAGTTATGGTTCATGAAAAAGACCATATAAATGTACAAGTACAAACTTTATAGATACGCGTGTGTGTTTTACTGGCTTTATAGCACACCTTCCATAATTAAAGCATACATATTGTGCAATCTGTTAACACAGAAGCGAAAAATATTACAAAATTATATCTCAAATGACATTATTACCCCTCAAAGAATGCTGAGCTGTAATACTGAGCATAATTATTTTAAAATAATAATTTACACGGAAGATCTGCCCCAGAGTGTCAATAATTTTCCTAAACACTTATTCTGTGAAGGATGTAAATAAACCAGTTATGGTTTATGCAAAAGACCATATAAATGTACCAGTACAAACTTTATAGGTGTGTGTGATCTGGCCCAGAGTGTCAATAATTTTCCTAAACACTTATTCTGTGAAGGATGTAAATAAACCAGTTATGGGTTATGCAAAAGACCGTATAAATGTACTAGTACAAACTTTATAGGTGTGTGTGTGTGTGTGTGTGTGTGTGTGTGTGTGTGTGTGTGTGTGTGTGTGTGTGTGTGTGAGAGAAATATGCATGATCTTTTAAACCTTCACACTTGCTTTGATCAACAGCATGCGCCTCTTCTTCATCCTTACAGATAATCCACATTCAGAGGAGCTTTCTGTGGATATGGGGCCTTTCACTGACATCACAGATTTTTGTTTATCATGCAGCATCTGCCATATTGCTCAGAAAACAAAGAAACATAGTCGTGACAGTTAATAATGAAACTCAAGATGACTGCAGTCAGTACAATCTCTCTGAAATGATTAAAAAATTTAGATCATACCAGCAGATTGCATTACATTCAAAAGATGAAACACACAGGCATCACAGAGCCATATAATTTACCCACAAATGTATTTATTTATTATTTATTATGCCCACTGCTCTGGGTGTGTGTGTGCATGTTCATTGCTCACTTGTGTGCATATGAGTGTGTTCACTGCTTCAGATGCGTTAAATGCAGAGGAATTTCGCTGTGTTAGAGTGTACATGGGACAAAAATAAAGGCTTCTTCTTCTTAATTTCCCCACAAACGTTTTTATTTCACTTGAAAAGTGTATGGCAAACCAGCTACTGGATTTGGGACACTACGACATTCTGAACTATTTATTAGCATTTGGACTTGTAAATACAAAGGAGAGATGCTAATGACATACAAAAGTACAGATGCCTACCAATAGTTTGAAGCAGGTTTCGTGCATGCCAGAATGTTATGGGAAATTCCCGATAAAGAAAAATACCTTATTATGCCAAAGGTAAGCTCAAACATGGACTTCTAACAGTAATAAACCAGCCAGGGCCTAGATCTAGCATATTTTATGGTGTTTAGCCTAGTCTTCATTATCAGTACATAACAAACATGCTGCTTGTCTCGCCAAGCATTAGGTCTAATAAAATACATCACGTCCAAAGCCCACATCTGGATATACATTTTAACATTCATACATTTGCCATTTGGCATGTTTTTGTAGTGCAGTAGAGCTGCTAAGTATGACACACTTGTGTATGTGCCAGTAGACTGTACCTAGTGCCAGACCATGCAACCTGTTAAAAGCTTTACTCTCTAGACCAAAGTTCTGCCCATGTTACACCAACTTGTTGAATGTTAATTTGAGTACACCGAGGCTAGAACTAGATATATGGGATTTTTATAACTGAATGGCCTTGAGCTAGAAAAACTTTTAGGAGACATAGCAGGTGTACAGAACTTTCATACTAATCTGATATGCAATGTTCTCCACACACGGGAATGCTTTGTTGACATTCAGTTTTCTTGTTTAACTGAAGCTCACCCATTTTTCTCATCTTACTGGGTTCACTGGGAAGCAGTGAAAAGTTATACTAGGCTTATCTCTACGTTTGTTATTTCATCCAAAAGCACTACAGGTCTCTGGCATTTTTCTTTTAGATGTACTTTATAAAAGTTTATCTATAGATGTTTACTGAATTGAGCTTACAATCACTCGCATACACTTGTGCCGGTCATTGTCAAACACAAAGCTTGCCCAGCAACATGGCCACATAAACAAATCCGCTGCTACAATGATGTCATGTGAACGGCACCTGTAGACAGGTAAATATGAGAAAGTTCCATTATGAAGCTAGGGGCAAGACTATGCAATGCTTTGAAAGTAAAAAGGAGCAGTTTGTTCTAGATAAAGCAGGGATGCAGTTTAACTGATAAGCCAAAGGGACAGCATGTGCTGTTTTTTAATGTTTGTTTGTTTTACATGCACTGTAATTTTATGCATTGTATTTTTAATATACTAAAGGTTTATGATGAATGCTAATAACAAGGGAATTACAACTGAGACACAAATGTTCAAAAGCATCAAAAAGAGATTCATCATACAGCAGGCGCTTGTAGTACTCAAGTCCGGCTCGTGCCCTAATTTTAAGGACTCGTGGCTTGACTTGGACTTGAGCACTGATGACTCGGACTTGGACTCAGACTCGTGCATTAACTGCATTCAGACTCGTAAATTGGAGATGAGGACTCAGATTTTTTCTTTATTTTTTGTAATAATAATTTGGCATAAGATATTTATATCTACATTAATTTTTATACTAATTTCATGCAAGAAAATGCACATTCACCCGTTCATACGTCATGGTCAGGAACAAACTAGCGTTAATGGCGCTAAAATGCCTGGAGAGAAGCCCCGAGGATTGTCCGTTTTGCTTATACAGACTTCTCATGCAGTGGGGAAAAATGCATTGCTATATGTTCCATATGTAGAAGAACTATCAAGGAAATGACAGGGACAACCTCGAACTTCAGTCGTCATTTGGCAAGACTACAACCAGAGAAGGAAGTGGCACGCTATGTTCATTGCACTGTTGATAGTGGGGCTTGCTGACCGATGAACTAGCTAGTGTTAACCCTCTCTCATGTTATTTGCCCTGTTGATAGTGGGCAGGGCTTGCTGAGTGATGAACAAGCTTTTTATCCGTAGCCTATTCACTAAAATGGGGCAGTCAAGCAGTAACGTTAGTCCACCACAGTAGCAGAGACGCTTTCACATTAAGTAAGCAACAGCCACCATCAAATGGTGCAGTCGGAGCCTTGTTCTCGGACTCAACTCGGACTCAACTCTGATCAATAGTGGACTCGACTCTAAATTTTCTTTAATGATTTGGACTTGACTCTGACTTGAGCACTGGAGACTCAAGACTGGATTCGGACTCAAGGTTTAGTGACTCAACTACCACACTGTCATATAGTATAAGACCTACTTACTGCATTATGTCCTATATGTGGCTGCATTCAAGTGATTGGTTAATATGAGCAATTTTTAATTTTCCTCAGAAGCTATCAATTGTAGGATAGCTCAGAGCTCCATTTTGGGCCCGGTTTTGTTTACACTGTAGATGTTTCCCCTTGGATTTTATCTCCTAATACTGTTACACAGATGATGCACAGTTGTACTTTTTGCTGAAACCTTTCAAATGGCCTTCTACACTCCATTTTTGTTGTCTTTGAAAAATTTTAAAGCTTTTATTTTAATTAAGTTGATTTTCACCCTTACCTTTTGGCTGATTGTGAACTATGGATTACTTCAGTAAGTTTTATAAACTTGTTTTTGTAAATGTAATGTCACTACATGATGCAGAAAAACTAGTTCATGCTTTCATTACCTCCAGGTTGGATTATTGTAATGCCTTACTGTCTGGATGTTCCAATAAGTGCATAAATAAGCTCCAGTTCGTTCAAAATGCAGCAGCAAGAGTCCTTACTAGAACTAGAAAATATGACCACATCACCCCTGTCTTATCCACACTGCATTGGCTCCCAATCAAATTTCGTATTGATTATAAAATACTACTATTGACCTTTAAAGCACTAAATGGTCTTGCACCACAGTACCTGAGTGAACTTCTGGTCCTTTATGACCCGCCACGCCTACTTAGATCAAAAGGTGCAGGCTATTTGCTGGTACCTCGTATAGTGAAGGCTACATCAGGGGGCAGAGCCTTTTCTTACAAAGCCCCACAGTTATGGAACAGCCTTCCAAGTAGTGTTCGGGAATCCGACACAGTCTCAGTGTTTAAGTCTAGGCTGAAAACATATCTGTTTAGTCAAGCCTTTTGTTAATGGTGTTTATGAGGTAAAGGAGTAGATCTGGAGGGTCCTCAGACATAGAGTGTTTTGGTAAACTGGGATGTATGGATGCTGTCAGTCCCCACTCGCTTGCTCACTTGAATTTGCTGACAGTGTAGTGGCTGGCTGCTTTATGTCCCGGGGCTCCCTCATGCCTGTGTTACCTTCTGGCTCTCCTCTTTTAGTTATGCTGTCATGGTTAGTTGCCGGAGTCCCTGCTTGTACTCAGTGCAATATGTATTCCTACTTATTCAGGTGACATTGGGTATACCTAACAACCTGTGTTTTCTCTCTCTTCTTCCCCCCCCCCAAATCTGTCCCTCTGAGTTACATGTCGGTCCTGGGATCGAGATGCTGACCTCTTCTGCTCCTCTGACCTGCCTGATCCATCCTGGTGCCCTGTGTCTGGTTGGAGTCTCATCACATCGCTCCTGTGGAGGGCAACCCCATGTGGACAGTTGGGGGTCGCACCTGGAGGATGCTCTGGACTCTTGCAGTGGTGTTTTTGTGGCTGGGGACTGCAGTTGACTTGCTGACTTTGGGACTGCGGTTGTCGTGAACAGTTTTGCACTCGGGTTTCCATTGGTGGAGGGTTTATAGCATCAACGAAACTGACTTTGTTAGGACTGTTAATGTTATAGTCATGTTGTCTGTTGTTGCCCGGATGGGGATGGGTTCCCTTTTGAGTCTGGTTCCTCTCAAGGTTTCTTCCTCGTGTCTTCTGAGGGAGTTTTTCCTTGCCACTGTCGCCATAGGCGTGCTCGTTGGGGATAGATTGGGGATAAAATTAGCTCATATTTTAAGTCGTTCAAATTGTGTAAAGCTGCTTTGCGACAATGTTTATTGTTAAAAACGCTATACAAATAAACTTGACTTGACATAAATAAACTCGAGCACATAGATCCACACCAAATCCCAGAAGCTGAATGTAATATCCTCAGGTGTCCCAGGTACTGATAATGTACTGATAAAATCAACCTACATCTACAGCTTCTGGGCTTGAGCACAAGCTGTAACAAACATGATTCATTTTACTGAGCCAGATTCATGCAATCCTTATAAACTCAAATCTCAAAGGCTACTTTAAAAGTACTTTGTGACACTTTTAACCTCGACAACACTGCAATATGATCATAAACTTTGTACATTCTCATTAAAAATGAGTATTGAGCAAACCTTTGCTTTTGAATTGCCCTGTTCTGCAGATAAGATAGATTACATTTGAAAAACACTGGAATATTCCTGTAACACACCCAATGTTGACCCTCAGAAGAATTTCACATTAACTATGCAGCTCACTAATTAAATAATTAACTTTTTTTGTTGTTAATGTCGTCTGCGGTTGATCTCTTCACTTGACTATATTGCAAGTAAGTGACACAAGGTCATTCCAAGAACAAGACGTTTACAACTATTGAGCTATCTGAACCACTAGCAACTTCTTTCCCACTCAGTTTTAATATCAACTGCATCTATCAAGTATTGTTATCAGTGCGTAGAGACCACATGTAGGCACAGTCCTACATATGGTCATATGAAGTAGTTCTAGCAGACTGAACTATTATGAGATAATCACAGAATTTCGCAGGCTGTTAAATACAGGGACAGGAATGCTCCTTTTAAACCAGAGGCAGCAACTGTTTCATATCAGTACTTGCAATATGATGCAAATTTATGTAACTATTTTTACTCAGCTAAAAGTGGCAAAGAAGCAATCAAGTGCAGTCTTATCTATTACACGTAGATACACTTAGAAGATGGTTCTGGGCATTTACAGTTTTGCTACGATGGTTTAGGACTACAATTACCATGATAACTTTAGGACTGCAGTTGTCATAAACAGTTTTGCACTCAAGTCTCCATCAATGAACAGTTCATAACTTCAACAAAATAGACTTCATGCTAAAACTATAATGAATTTCCTGGTTACACAATTGTCCTTTGTGACTATATAGGACACAGTTATAGAAGCATATTATTTATAATCATGCTGTCTGTTATCACCCAGATGTTGACTTTTGAGTCTGGTTCCTCTTAAGGTTTCTTCCTCATGTCATCTCAGGGAGTTTTTCCCTTGCTACCATCATCTCAGACTTGCTCATCAGGGATAAATATATTTCATCTCATCTCATCTCATTATCTCTAGCCGCTTTATCCTTCTACAGGGTCGCAGGCAAGCTGGAGCCTATCCCAGCTGACTATGGGCGAGAGGCAGGGTACACCCTGGACAAGTTGCCAGGTCATCACAGGGCTGACACATAGACACAGACAACCATTCACACTCACATTCACACCTACGGTCAATTTAGAGTCACCAGTTAACCTAACCTGCATGTCTTTGGACTGTGGGGGAAACCGGAGCACCCGGAGGAAACCCACGCGGACATGGGGAGAACATGCAAACTCCACACAGAAAGGCCCTCGCCGGCCCCGGGGCTCGAACCCAGGACCTTCTTGCTGTGAGGCGACAGCGCTAACCACTACACCACCGTGCCGCCCCATAAATATATTTATTAGGGATAAAGTTATTAATTCATACATTTAAAATCTTTATTTTCTGTAAATCTGCTTTACAACAATGTCTGTTATAAAAAAGAGCTATACAAATGGCTTGACTAATATGAGCTGCTTGTCATAAGCACAATATCCCTGGCTTGCTTTTTTTTTTTTTAAGTGTTGCTGAAATATTTCATCTTTCTTTTCTAGCTTTGTCCATAAGATTTTAACGTTCCATTGAAATACTGGGGCATATATTGGGATTTTAGAGAGACATATTTATCAAGGCAATGTCTTTTCCCAGGAAGTCCATGCTTAGGACAATGCCAGACCTCATTCTGCATGGGCTACAACAGTATGGCTTCATAAACACAGAGTGGATGTGGTTGACTGACCTGCTGCCAGTCCAGATCTTATGAAGAGGAGAATCAGAGAACGGTGACCATGGATTGTTGAGCAGCTGAAGTCTTGTATCAAGCAAGAATGGACAAAAATTCCAATTGCAAAACTGCAACAATTAGTATCCTCAGTTTGCATATGATTAAAAAGTGTTTTTAAAAGCAAAGGTGATGGAACACAGTGGTAACAATGCCTCTCTCAACTTTAAGTGTGTTGCAGGGATCAAATTCTAACTTCATTCACAAAATACACTTAAGTTGGTCAGTAAAACTATTGAAAATCTTTTCTTTGTACTCTTGTCAGTTAAATAAATGTTCAAGTTAATTAACAAATCCCAGAATTTTATTTTTATTGCATTTTGTAAAATATCCCAACGTTTCTGGAATGGGGTTAGTATTATTCTTATTATTATTTTTATTATTCTTATTCTTGTTGTTGTTACTGTTATTATTGTTACTACTACTACTCATCTCATCTCATTATCTCTAGCCGCTTTATCCTGTTCTACAGGGTCACAGGCAAGCTGGAGCCTATCCCAGCTGACTACGGGCGAAAGGCGGGGTACACCCTGGACAAGTCGCCAGGTCATCACAGGGCCGACACATAGACACAGACAACCATTCACACTCACACTCACACCTACGGTCAATTTAGAGTCACCAGTTAACCTAACCTGCATGTCTTTGGACTGTGGGGGAAACCGGAGCACCCGGAGGAAACCCACGCGGACACAGGGAGAACATGCAAACTCCGCACAGAAAGGCCCTTGCCGGCCACAGGGCTCGAACCCGGACCTTCTTGCTGTGAGGCGACAGTGCTAACCACTACACCAACGTGCCGCCCCTGTTACTACTACTACTACTACTAATAATAATAATAATAATACATTATTTAATTATTTATTACATAATTTTTAATATCCATTTTATATAAACAAGATAATTTATCAAAGTTCCAGTATCAGTATTACTTGGTATTGGATCAGTTAGAAAATTAATGGTATGAACTGCTTTGTCATAAGAATGGAGAAATTCCACTGAAATCTTACATCAAATGTTTCAGCGTTCTTTATATATTATCAATTATGAAGAATACAAAATAAGATGTTTGATTCATGCATGCATTAAAACTGGAATATACTACAATAATTGTACTGAAATTAAAATAAATAAAAATATGTGAGTAGTATGTAAATGTGGGTACATTTACATACTACTCACATTTTTATTTATTTTAATTTCAGTACAATTATTGTAGTATATTCTAGTTTTAATGCATGCATGAATCAAACATCTTATTTTGTATTCTTGTTTATGATAAGGTCTCAATGTACAAGATCTGAACAAAATCATAATTATTTGTGAGTCCTATTCCCAACTTCAGAAAAGGACAAAACAAAGTGGTGCAATTCCTTATTGTGACAGTTTATAGAGTTTCAGCCCTTGAGTGTAATTTACTCATCCAACCTTTGTTGTTTTAATGAGGTTAATGATTGAATGTAAGTGTTAAGCAAGAATCTAACCTAGGTGTTAAAAGTATATTAAATGAAGGAAGTGGGAGAGAAAAAATATTAGTCCTGCTCTAACACAAAACAGATGAAGTCTTTTATATTTTGTACAATGTCCCTTTGCCTTTGCTAGAACAACTCTCCTCTTCAGCTGACCCCACAGATTTTCAGTGGGTTCAGGTCAGGGGACTGAGGTGGCCACAGCAGAAGCTTGATTCTGTGCTCAGCTAACCATTGTCCTGCTGAAAGATCCAGTGACAACCCAGTTTTAGTTTCCTGACAGAGGCAGACAGATTTAGATTTAAAATGTCCTGGTATTTCATGGAGTCCATGATGCCATGTACCCTAACAAGGTTTCCAGGGCCTTTGGAGGAAAAACAGCCCCAAAACATCACAGAACTTCCACCATATTTTACAGTTGGGATTGGGTTCTTTTCCTTAAAGCTATCATTATTTTTTACGCCAAACCTGCCTTGAGTGTTTATTGCCAAAAAGCTCAATTTTTTGTTACATCAGACCACAGAACACAGTTCCAGTCAAAGTTGTAGTAGCATTTTGCAAATTTCAGGTGCTTATGTTTGAGGTTAACTGACTGAAAAGGCTTTTTTTCTGGCAAACCTTACAAATAATTTTTGGCATGGAGGTGGCATCTGGTGGTTTTGGAGACTTGGAAACCCCAATATTTTACTTTTTCTTGTAATTCACCAACAGTGATCCCTGGGAATTTCCTCTCTTACCATCCACCTGACTGTACGTGGGAGCAAATTAAACTTGGGACCTCTTCCAGGCAAGTTTGAAACAGTTCCAGCTGGGGTCCACATTTTTATTATTGCCCTAACGGTAGAAATGGACATTTTCAGGCAAATAGTTTTTTTTTTTAATAACCATTCCCTGACTTATGAAGATCAACACACTTCTCCCTCATTTGGTTTGTGTTTTTCTCACCTTTCCCATGTTGATGGATGACGAAGGGAATTTGGCCTCTGTATCACCTCATATTTGTTCCCCAGTTAATCACAAAGTCATGGATTACAGCTTGAAAGTTCCTACACACTCCAATCAACTCAAAAATGTACAATTTAAATTGGAAACATGCTTCAGTTACATTGTGTTCACTATCATTTCCAGGAGTGCAAACAATAGTGGCACGTGTTTTTGTTGAAAATAATTATTTCTTGATGATGGATTTGTTTTTCTCTGAATACATTTATTTCAAGTAAAGGTTGGATTTTTCTAAAAAAAAAAATTTCAGTGTGAGGTGAAGCTACTTCAGCTATTTTATTTTATTTTATTTTTGTCAATGTTTTTACAACTCTTTACAAGGAGTGCCAATTCTCCGGGTGCTCCGGTTTCCTCTACAGTCCAAAGACATGCAGTTAGGCTAACCAGCTACTCTAAATTGTCCATTGATCAAGCTTGGAGAGGGATGTGCTCTGCCAAGTTTAAAATGCTCTAGACACACCAATGATGGATTGTTAAAATGTCATCAATGGTGCTCCTACAGGCCTTGCTGGCTATGGGACGAAGAAGAATAAGGAGAAAGTTTGCATGCTGATCTTTACCATCATCATCATTTTAATGAAGAAGAAGAAGAAGAAGAAGAAGAAGAGAAGAGGCAAAAATGTTATGGACATAATCCTTTTTTGACAATAACGGAGGAGTCAACCTTGCGCTAGCCCCACCCACATATAGAGGAGGAGTGTAATTATAAGCTATATATTAAAGTAAATGTCTGTAGAGATGAGAGAGAGAAAGCAAGAGAGAGATTTTGAAAACTATTCAAAAAGAAAAAACTGAACCATGAAGACTAAGAATTGATGACACTTATTTTAAATAGACAAGAAAACTATAAGAACAGAGCAAAAATATACTCAACTGAACTTCCGATATACTGTACTAAGGTAAGACATGATGCTTTCTTTCAAGAGATGGAAAACATTAATGAATAGTTTGCTGTTTTGGTATCTGTATGTTGATTTTTTTTTTTTATCTTTTTATCTTGAAATTACTTACTTAAGCCACAATAGTGAGGTTTCAGTGTACCCATAGCTACCAAATCAGTCTGGCCTGCTTACTCGCTGTCTTGTTGTTGGTTTTTTATTCACTCTAAAGCTATATTTTAATTAAATGACATTGCTTTGGCTTGCTTCCAAGCATCTATTCTTTGTCTCTCAGTGGCATGATGTTTTTGCACAGCAAGATTAATGAAACTGATCTGCATTCAAAGATAATAAAAAATAATTTAATCATTTAGTTTGTTTGTATTTGAAATGTAAGTCATAGAGCACAATTTTAGCTTGCTTAAAACATTTCTTTTCTCCTACCAGTTCATGCAGGACTTAGAAAGAGAGATGTCTATTTAAACATCACTTATCTTTTTTTTAATTATTGTGTAAATGACTCACAGACTCAACAGAACCTTATCAGCTGAGGAAACTGTACTAATGGATATCATGCTGCATATCCTACCTGACACACCAGTAAATTATATGTTGGCACATGTCATGATGTGCACGCTTAGGGAAAAATACACGCTTAGGGAAAAATACTTTGATGAGCTCGTGATTTATCTGTTATAATCGAAAAAATGTTTTACAGTGAAATGAAAAACTAGTAAAAATGTTAACATCCAGGACTGAAGAATATGATTTAACAGTTTTATTGATGACTGCATATATCACTTGATCCTAATTCTCTGACTGTTATTTCTCTCAAAGAGTACAGTTTATTACACACATCAATGGGGCACCTTGTCTCCAAACACAAACAGACGGATCTAAACAACATGCCTCAAGGTCACTTTTCTGTTACTGAAGAGGTATCACGACAATACCCAAGTCAGGAAGAGGGTACTGTAGGAGCAATTCAGGCTAGTGGAACTAGTCATGAAATTAGCATGAACATGGAATGGGAAACCCCCAGACAGGCATCTGAACCCCAGAATTCAAGGCAAGACAGCCAACGACAGTCCATTTACAGCACCATGGATGCAGTGCCTCATCTTGAGTTTTACACCAACTCCATAGGTCGGCAACGACGTAGCAGGCCATCAATGGAGGTTCTCCGCAATGTTTCTGAAGTAAGTAACTTTAGTCTTTTCTGATTGACCTAAAATCCATTGATAGGTCCAGACATGCATTCCTTACTCTTAGAACTACATTCTTCGGGACAAAAAAAGTGAAATCCAGAACTATAAAGAGGTCTTTGGTTTGTCTCTCTGAGGAACATGTAAAGGTACCATGTAGAAATTCACAACAGAGTATTTCTCACTCAAAGGCTTCCAAGTAGAAATTCTTTGGGAAGTTAAGGCCCCCTTAAATATCAAAAAGATATAGAGTTTCTATTCATCTATCTATAGGTTTTATTGAAGTTACTGACTAATGTTTTAAATTAATAATTCAATCATAAACCAAGAGTCATACTCCAGTTTTGTGGGATATTTTTAAAAAAAAAATAAAAAGCAGTTTGGGTACAAAGCTATGCAATATCATAAAAGTGTACACTATTCCAGTGTTCACGTCTTCAGTACTTTAACCAATGTTCAACACATTAATTTTGAGCTGATATATATTTACAGTTTGGCAATTGTTGGCTAAATCACTCATACAGTTGTGGTCAGAAGTTTACATACAGTGACATGAATGTCATCTTGGATATGAATGTCATGACAATATTTGGGCTTTCAGTAATTTCTTTCAACTGTTCTTTTTCTGTGGC